>NC_060964.1:3273989-3293989 GCF_910589235.1 Vespa crabro
CCAAAAAATTATATGTACATTAAAATAATTAAAATTAGATAGAGTGTATCGATCGGTGCAAGCTGCTAGGTCGCTTTGATGAATCGGAATGAAGCTCCGTTATTCCTTAAATCTAAAATTATGTAATCCTATAAAAAAGAAAAAAAAAAGAAGAAAAGAAAAAGAAAGAAAGAAAGAAAGAAAGAAAGAAAAAAGAAAGGGAGAATAAAAGAGCAAAAATAGAATCGAAAAGAGAAAAATAAATAAATAAATAAATAAATAAATAAATAAATAAATAAATAAATAAATAAAAAAGAAAAAAAGAAAAGAAAGAGAAGACAAGAGCGGAGAAAAGAGATAAGAAAATTGTTAACGATTGTTGAAGCAACGATTTAATAAGCACCATACGATGCCTTGCGTGAACGACCGAGCTTGCCTAACTGTCGAAGGCGATTAATAACGTACTATATAGAAGATAATAATTCGAATATAAAAAACGAAATCTTCTTAACCGAAGGCCGAACGGTTGCTTCCATGATTCTCCTTAAAAAAAAAAAAAAAAAAAAAAAAAAAAAAAAAGAAAATGAAAAAAAAAACATTACGACAGCTTTCAAATAAATAATATCGCGATATAATGTAATAGTCCTTCGAATCAATTTTATCTTTTGTTTCTCTTGTTTTCTTCTTTTTTCTTTTTTTTCTAATTTTTGATCTTCATTTTTGTTCTTTTTTTCCTTTCGTATATTTTCTCTTTTCTTTTCTTTTCTTTTTTCTTTTTTTTTTTCTTTTTTTATTTTTTTTTTAAATTACTTTCCCCATATAATGTGTACATGGCAAAATAATACATGCGTATAATGTGCGACAGGAGATCGGTGATATTTTTTTAAAAAAATATGTAATTTATACGAAACGTTTTGTTACGGCGACAGAATCAATTGTGATTATAAGATCCTCAGGAGTATCGCGGAGTAACTACGATCCTTCGCATTAAATTGTACTCGATGAATACCAGTGGTTATACCATTGAGCTTTCCATGACTATGTTACGTAAGCAAGTACCAAAAAAAAAAAGATATAAATAAATTGTATATATGAGAAATAATCGGGGAAAGAAAGAAAGAAAAAAAAAAAAAAAAGAAAACCACCGCAGACAATAATGTACCGTTTCTTCTAGATTATTAGAAAGCGTAAGCATTACACCATAGTAGGGATAATACATACGTCTTAGGAATAAAAGAAATAAATTTACTAAAAATTGGTACGTAAATATATAGTATATATATATATTATATACATCATTACATTTAATCGACAAGAAAAATAGCGACGTGGATGTTATTATTATGGTGATATGTAATATGCAGCGCGTACTTGAAAAAGATTAATGAAAAGTGAAAAAGATAAAAAGGTCTTAGCAACGTAGTGTCGGCAGTGCCAACTTCGAATTACTCTTTTTTTTTTTTATAATTTATAACTATTTACAATTGCGCCATATAATGGAAAAAAGAAAATTTCGCACTTGGTATGTAATTTTTTGTTTGTTCTTCTTTTTTTTTTCATACGTTCATCATTAGCTTTTAAAGATGCCATAACGTGCATTTATTCTCTTCGATTTAAGTTGACTAATTAAAGAAAAATTTACGTCGAAGAACATTTATTCATTAGAAATAGAACAAATCGAAACGTAAGGCCAAAGGCTAACTCCATTGATTCTCGATCGGGCAATTTTTATATTTACGATATGTAATAAGATTCAATCAAAAGAGAGAGAGAGAGAGAAAGAGTGAGAGTGAGAGTGAGAGAGAGAGAGAGAGAGATTGAATGAGTGAGTGAGTGAGTAAGTGAAAGAGAGAAAGAGAATCCCATGGAATTTTAAGTAACGATTTGTTATATTTCTAAATCGATTTCCTAAGGTGTACACACATACATATATTTGTAATTTATTTATGTATGTACATAGATACATGCTTAATATCTTGTTTTTCTTTCGAAAACTTTTTCCTTGATATTTTGTCAAAATTGATAAAAAATTTCTTTCCATTCGTGAATAAACCCGATCGACATTTCCTTTCTATATTTTCGCCAAAGATTAAATTAAAATATAATTGAACATATAATATTATATATAATATATTATTGCATTCCATTAGAAATTTTTACATAAAAAGAGTGTATTCTATCGTAAATCTAATCTTTTCTTAATGATTCGTATTTAAATCAATAGCGAGAATTGCAATTGAAATTTTGAACTATATGAGTAATTATATTTTGATCTCAAATATTAATTCCTTATATTTTCCTATCGCAACAATTAAAATGTGCATTTATTATAGTTTTTTTATATTATAAAAGCCTATTATATTATGTATGTATATATGTATGTATGTATGTACATACATATTTCTGACAATGAATCTACGAGTTATACAGATATATTCATTTTGTATACTCCATGTACCTCAAGAATGCCGCAGAACAATGTAATTTGTTAAACGTTTCAATGAAATCTTTATATACACATACATATATATATATATATATATATATATATATATATATATATATATATATACACGTATATACATATATTTATATATACTTAAGCAATTATCTCCTTTGGCATTCTCTTTAGTCAATTACGGTAATCGTAAGAGAGAAAGAGAGAGAGAGAGAGAGAGAGAGAGAGAGAAAATATGATTAGCTGGATAAAAAAATATTTTGATAAATCATTGTACCAGAAATATCGAATTATTTCCATTGATACTGCTTTTTGATTTAAACGAAAAAAAAAAAGAAAAAAACAAAGGAATTATGATAAACGAACATGGTATTCAGTATTATCAGACGAAAAACAAAAAAAAAAAAAAGAAATAGAAAAAAGACGAAATTTTTCTACGATTACGATCGTGTATTATTATTGATCATTTAAAATGATTATTATAATTACAATCGATGAGGCACCTCCTATACACTACGTCGCTGGCTTGCATAACATTGATCTGTGGACTTCATCTCCAAAGATCTTTCGTGTGTTACTGCGGAATTAAGATAATGATCGAAAGGGGAAATAAGAAAGAATAAAAAAGAAATGGAAAATATAAGAAAAGGGAAAAGAATAATGTATTGTGACGAAGTTCCATCCATAATAAATAAATGAAATATTATAAAGTTAGGCCGACCTTTCCGCCAGTTCGTGCCTTTTTTTCTGCAGGGAGAGAATGCAGTTTTGAAATTCGATCAAACATGTGCTATAATGTAACGCGATCGCGCAAGGTGTTATTCACATTTGCGCCTGAGTATATGTTGTATGTATGTACGCGTCTGAGGGAGAAAGAGAGAGAGACAGAGAGAGAGGGTGAGAGAGAGAGAGAGAGAGAAAGAGAGAGAGAGAGAGAGAGAAATTGAGAGGGTGAAAGAGGGTGAAAGGAAGGGTGAAAGGAAGGGAGGGAGGGAGAGAGAAGAGGCAAAGAAAGGTGAGGATGAGAGAGAGAGAGAGAGAAAGAGAGAGAGAGAGAGAGAGAGAGAGAAAGAGATGTGGAGAGAAAGAAAAGAAAAAGATATAGAGTATATGCTTAACAGTAACGCACGATAATCGTAAAATGAATGAAAATGAACGAAATTCAAGACGTATTCCTATTCTTACGTAGTATATATTTTCAGTAAACGTTACAACACGCTTTTGGATAAGTCAATAAAAAAAAAAAAAAAAAAAAAAAAAAAGGAAAAGAAAAAAAAATGAAAAAAAAAATAATGATATATATAAATAATGAGTAGGAAGAATTCGTAATTAACTGTTAGGAAAAGGATTGGTAAGAGTAATAGATAGAGAGAAAGAGTGAGAGAGTGAGAGTGAGAGTGAGAGTGAGAGTGAGAGAGAGAGAGAGAGAGAGAGAGAGAGAGAGAGAGAGAGATAGAGAAGGAAATAATGGCAGAATAGATGATAAGAAAAAAAAAATAATACAGGAATCGAAGGAAGGATTTGATATAGAAAGAGAAAAAGAGAGAAAGAAGGATGAAATTTAGCACTTGTTGATCGTTCGTTAAAATGTCTTCGTTTCCCGATGTAATAAAAGCTATTTTACTTTGACGCTAATGTAGAATTTCTTATTTTTTGATACATCTCTTCCTCTATGATGTTATATTCATGAGCTTCAAATAACTATTAGATTTTATTCTCATATACGTTTCTGTACAATTGATAAGACATTTTTAATGTCTATTTAAAATTAAACTTAATGTATTATATTCACGACCACATTATGATCTTGTGAAACAATGTTTATTTTTCCAAGACAATTTGTCCAGGAGATAGAGTTATTCTAAAATATACAGTGTATATATATACATACTGTTTTATATTAAATATCTCGTTGGTTGCCATTTTATGCTAATTAAATTTTCATAAGAAACTTCTTCTTTCGTATTAACTACATACCAAGTTTTAAACACTGGATATCAATAGCGTCTCCTTTATATTTATTTAGCTGTCGAAGTAAATGTAATTTGGTCTGTTTACAATGATTTGTATGTAACTCGTAGGAAGTACACATATTCAACAAAATTGGTTCTTGTAAGCTTTTCATAGGATTTCTTGCCACTGCATTTTCATACAAATGTACAGCAGCTTTAAGCTGACCAGTATATAGAAGACAAACAGCCATATTATTTATCAGCATAACATTAGAGGGATCCATAGTAGATGCAGTTTGAAAATAATTAAATGCTTCTTGAAATGAATTTTTTGCGACTGCTATTAAACCTCTATCTACCAATTCTCTAACAGTAGTTGTAGTTGTCTGAATAATTCTATTATTTAATAATATCTCAGCTGTAGAGACATCCCCAAGAAACAAATATATTCTTCCTATGCTAGATCGAAATATTTGTAATTGCTCTGTCGTCCAATCATGAGATTTGCTTAATTCTTCTAATATATCTACTGCCAAAATGTAATTTTTCATTCCAACTGCACAGTTAATGATAGATATTAATACTCTTGATTTTCTGCGTGACCATAATTTAATAGCATCTTGCTGTTCTGTATTAGTAACATTGGTATCATTAGCTTCCCTGATAAGGTCAGCTTGTAAATTTGACAAAATTTCATTGACAACGCTTAAAACTTTGTGTAGTTTATCTAATGCTTCCTTTGGTTTCCCATAATAATACGGGACTTCTGCTAAAAGTAATCTAAAGGCAAATGAAGCCATGGAACCTGGTTTAGTACCATATAATTCTGGATAAAATGTAAAATACATGTCTGGCTTGTCCAAATCACCAAATGGCTTAGATTCTTTTTCTAATAATTCGTTTTGTTTTAACTTTGCTAATAAGGAAAGTCTCGTATACCATAAATATAAAGAATGTGGAGTATGTTTACTTGATTGATTTATTTTTCCATAACCTTGAGCATAGATGGAAATAAGTCTTCCAGACAAATTAATGGCAGCTCTATAACAACCAGTTTGTATTAATTTTCTCAGTCCACGTTCGTCTTGTGTGACATCTGAGGCGGTAAGTACATTTCTTTGCATCTCTTCATCTTCCCCAAGAAAATGGGTGACAGCAGTTTTTATTAAATCAGGCATATCTCCTTGCAACGCCAATCCTGGCATTGTTAAATTGTCTCTCTCGAGAAAAGTAGTTCCTACTGTGGATGTAGCAATGGATCGTAAAATTTTACGAGTACGTTCCGATGGTATCCAAGTATCTCTATGTAAATTATTGTGCGTCGTATGATCTGAGATTCGATCATTATCTAATAAAGTATCTACAGAAAACAAATCATTCGTTGCACAATTTAAAAGTGAATTAAACCTTGAAACATCCTCAGAGTCTGATACAGTATTAAAATAGTTTTGTTCATTCGGTGCCACGATATCGTCAAAAATCGTACGTGGTGCATTATTAAAGTAACGACTAATATCTGTCGTCTTTTCATCGGTATCTTCTGACACAGAGGAAACATCCTTTGACATTTTGTTATTACTCTCGGCCATTTTCTTTAAACAACGATTAATTGTAATATTGCCAGTGATATAAGAATATTAAATAATATAAACTTCGTAAGAACTCGTTCGCGTAAAATTAATCAGGCAATTATTTCATATCTACTTTGCAAAATATTCGATCCTTACTGTATTGTTAATTTTAATATAGACGAGAGAGCCGCTGTAGTTGCATTTACACGAAAGAATATATTCATTAAATATTTAATGAAAAATTCTATTAACATTAAATCAAAATGATAATAAATAAACTCTATTTTATTTCTTCTAAAAATTACATATCGACGACAAAGATTGACATATAATAATACCAATCAGAACTACCAACCTTAAAGTCAAAAATTTCTCCACTAACTCATCCGAAATTTGATTCAAACGTTCCCGCTTTCATTTGTCCAAATTCCAATTAATATTTCGTCACAAATAACCACAATACAATACAAATTCATAATCTATATATCAATATATCTCAATAATGTTTATATTAATCGTTTAATTCTCACATAAAGAACGTCTTCGGACTTTATTATTTATAATTTGTTATATAAATAAATAACAATATGACGAGAAAATCTGTCTCATTATTGGCTTATTACTTACGTCTAGATAAATATCATTGGTTTGTCATATTTTGACAAATATCATTGTCATACGACGACACTTTATTGTAATACAAAAACAAAAAATATATATGATTTAAGTAAGAAACAAAGGATTTCCTTACTACCGCCATTAATGATCACAATTGTATATCCAAGTATAATATTAGGGATATTTCTTCTTTTATAGAAGGTACATATATATATAACATTATTGTTGAAAATATACATACACATATATATATATATAATATTGTTCCTAATATTTTAATACTCATTTAAATTTAATTTACATAATTAATCGTTTTATACTTTCGTGTAAGAAAGAAAAATATTATTACAGTTAATATTATTATTATCCCTATGAACGTGCCATATGAGAAGGCAGACATGTTATTCTCTAGCATTCTGTATCTCTGATTGGTTATTGAAAATACGTCATTGCCTGCGGCCATCCATGTAATGCATTGTCTCGATTTGACGTGAGGCGCAGTACTACTCGTGCCTACTCATGCCAGTTTAAGAAGTCGTCGAAGCAAAGTAATTTTATTTGGGCGATTTAATGCGGCTTCGTTTATCACAAAATGTTTTTTATGGATACTTCGTAAAAGTCACGAATCGTTGTCTTCGTCCATTAATATTTTTGTTTTCTTCGAAAATTACATAATGAATGTGCATTATTCACGGAACGAAGAAGGAGGGATATGAACGTCAAAATCGTATTACACTAATAAGCTTGTTTTTTTTTTTTTTTAATTTTGCCCTTAGACAACGGACAAAAAAGGAATATCAAATTATTCATTTTCGATTTAGATCGAAATTCAACTCGAATTGTCGACTCGGTTCTCACATGAAATTGTAATGATTATATGTAATACGCAATTGCGTGCACTTACGGAGATGATTGATTACTGATTCATTCGTTGTCAAATATGCAGTGTGCTGCCATTAGAAATCGTAAGAGTTTTATGTTCTCTTTTCATACCTACAAAATGTGAGATCATGTACCTGGAAGCTATACAATAGACGTAGATCTTAATGTATTAACAAAGATCAAATTTCAATATATTATAGGTAATAGATTGATTCGAAAGATGTATCGTGAATTTTACAACAGGTCTCGTTTTCTGCAAGTTGATCATTCAAAATTAATAGTTTAGATCTTTGCCTCAAGGTTAAATAAGTGATTTCAAATATTTTTATATAAATATCTTCTGTTACGGTTTTCGTTAAATGATTGTCTCGTTCGACTGCAAACCTTGTTTGTCAAATTTCGTGATATTTTTAGATTGGAATTACACTTCTGTTATTATATTAAAATATTTTTAACAATCTAAGGTAACAGAAAATTATCTCTTTGACGTGATTTTAGGAATTTTTTTTTTCTTTTAAATTGATCATAACCATGACTTGTGCTATTTTTAAGCATAATGTATGTTACCGAAGCAATAGAACTTTATAACTTGCAATTTTTATATCGAATACATGTTATTTGGAGCATTGTTAGAGCATCATTATTAGTATTTTCAAGTACTTGATTCCCTTGATCAAGAAAAACAATTATTTATAAGTGATTTATCGCTGAGAGATGCCAGCACCACCTCCGCCTTTATCAACTTTGACAGAGGCACCTATGTGCGAAAAAACAGAGGTGAGCGACCCTGACTCTTTGCCCCCTTGGGCTAAAATCACACTTACGTCTGCAGAGGCAGAAATTGAAAAATTAATTGCAAGAAACGAATTGAAGGATGCAGAAGTGACTTATTTTTGTCAAGTCGAACCGATTCTCCAAGATGGACCACAGTAAGTCCAATATCATTTTGAAGACACCATTAATATTATTCGTATTAATTTTATACGTATTACAAATTATGCTTTTCAATGTGATTAGATGCGGTTTGGTAGCCCTTGCAATGGCGTCTCAAGAATATACAAAACCTGTTTCTGTTAGTCAATTGCTAGCAGAAGCTAGGGTAAGAGGTTTTACCCAGCATGGAGAAGTATACAGTGTTGATTTTATGGGTACATTGGCTGCTGAATATTTGCCTGATCATAGACCAGACATTTTAGTTGATTTGCAACAATGTCCAGATACTTTAACTCATGCTCTTGCCCATGGAGCAATGGTTCTTATTCCATACGATTCAGATTTTAATCATGCTCCTTGCTTGAAAAGAGGTCATAAAGCTCATTGGGCATTACTTGTAGGACTTATATCGTCAAGGTAATAACTAAACATAATTGGAGTTTAATAATTGTAATTGTTGGCTTAACAAATTTTGAATTTATTAGTAATTATTTATTTTATTAATTTGTGTATATACATATATATATATATATATATATATATATATAATATTTTTCAGGCAAGGGTATCATGTTTTAGCACGTCATGGAAAATCACGTCATTTGGCTTGTTGGCCACTACGCGACTTAATAGAAAGTAATGGTAATTTAGAAGAGGAAGGAACTGCGAGACATGCAGGTGGTTATGTTATACCAAAGGGTGGTGTTGGTGGGCAAAGAGGATTACGTGGGAGAGCATTGGCATTGCATCCATACATATAAGATGATGTACAAGAGTTGTAGGAAATTAATATCAGTAAAAATGGGAATCATTAATACAATGTTACTATATCCACGTTACGCGGTTAATATTCGGAAAGTAAGATTTAAAAAGCTATTACAAAAGTGACTATAGTTCTTTGTAAAACATAATGCTTCGACTTACGTATACTCAAATTATGCATTGCGATTTGCCAAATGCAAAGAAAAGAAAAGGAAAAAAGAAAAAAAAATAATAATAATAAAAAAATTATAAAAAAAAAAAAAAAAAAAGAAAAAACAATCGAGAACGAAATAACACTTCTCCAATTTCGTAGTAAGTGCAATCATAAATTATTTGCTCTTATTTCGCTCCATTATGACATGTAAATAATTATTATGTCGATGCAACTTACATGTATATGAGTCAGGTAGAACGTATGTTTTGTTATACATTAAGGTCTCGGTGAGGAAAAAAATGAGAAAGAATTTAAATGCATTGATGAACATCAAACGATGTGATATGCGTGTATTACGCAAAATGAGAAACGGACGCATGTAATTGTCCGCCCATGCATTGATCTAAACGTATTAGTTAGGAGTTATTCAAATCAATACTAGCCAATATCAAAATATTTAAGTATATTTATTTAATGACAACTTGCAGGGCCTTGAAGGATAGTTATTATGATTTTTGTTTTATGTTTGCACAATTAATAAAGAAATACATTATTATATTACAAATGCATATGAATTGCGATAAAACTTAATACTAGCCATACCAGTTTAAGTATATTGTGTAACGTACATAAATGTAGAAAGATTATCTCTAAAATATTCTTCACGTGTCAACAATTGAATTTATTTATGGAACAAAAACCTGCATGTATCGAGTAAAATTATTTACAAACAATAAATTAATCATTATTATACATTACAATCTATATATATGTATATATCACAATATATATTTTATTTGCCATTTAATTTTTTCATAATATACAAAGAAATTTATATTTTAAATTTATCAAACGATCGCTGTCGGCAAATATCACACGTCACGAAAATTTATTTTCATTCTTTTAGAAAAGATTTTATTTTTATTAAAGAAATATATTTACTGATATAAAAATTCTTATAGCGTAAATCATCTTTATGCAAGAGGTCATTAATAGCAAGTTTAATAATCACCCTTTCACTATCGATTAAGTCGACTTTAATCCATTGTATAAAATAGTAATTATTACTTAAAAGAGTGCCATAAAACTTGTATCATGTTTCCCATATCCATCCATTCCATTTCAGTAATCTCCAATTTGTAAGCTGTTGCATTAGTTGTTTCATTTCAATTTAACCAATATCAAAGCCGATTGTCTTTATATCTTAACGAATACTTTACTCGCACATAAAAATTCATGGAATGCACTGATGAATCACTGTTTAAGGCGTTTCTCTTTTATTAACAATTTTAATTGTCTTTTAAAAAACAAAAACAAGAAAAAAAAGAAAAAAGAAAAAGAAAAAAACCATTGACAAATCTCATTTTCGAGAGTACATTGTAACAGTACGCAATTTTTTTTCTTCGCATATTGATCTATTTTTATGATAATAATAATAATAATAATAATAATAATAATAATAATAATAATAAAAAAAAAAAAAAGAGAAAAGAAAGAAAACTAGCCAGTGGCATATTGAATAAAAAGTTACAAAAAGATATATATAATTATCTATAACATTTATTACATTATAACTTTTGAATTATGCACTACACACGTGGCGAAAAATTCAACCATACTTAAGTTATACTTATTATATACGCACATCACTGCATTGTTCGTATCTTTACACATACACTGACCTCTTGCGGCTATATGCCTGACCTACTACTTACGTTACGTACTTCGTTTTTTTCTTTTCTTTTTCTTCTTCTTCTTTACTTTTCCTTTCTTATAAAATAAATATAATTACGTAACAAAGAGAAAAAAAAAATTTTTTTGATCGGATCAGAGTTCGAAGAAAAAATTTGACATACATATATCCGATATATATATATATATATATAAATATCGTCGATCATATATATATATATATCGTCGATCATATATGATATATATATATGATCGACGACAATATAAAATAATAATTAAAAAAATAATAGTTAATAAATTTTGTATTTAACGATTGATTCTAACTGCTGGTTTTATTACGTGGCCGTTTTTAATGTCGATGACGACGATAATTATGTTATTTCTTGTTTTTCTTTTTCTTTCTTTTTTTTTTTTTTTTTTTTTTTTTTCTTTATGCATTTCATTGGAATTCTTCAACTTGCAATTATAGTTTGACTTTAATCAGAAACAATTGTGCCGTATCTCTCGTTTTACCAGTGTTTTTATCCAAGTATAAACACGACGATACAATTTCTCCAATAACCTGACCCTGCTCCCAATTACTTTAAGTTTTTCTTGTTCTTAACATATCACTTATCTTTAAACGACAATTTATTACAAGCTCGTTCGTTCTAATAACTTTTTTGTTGTTGTTTCATAATATATAAAACTAATTTTGTACATTTAAGATCATTAAACGTTTCCAAATTTCAATTAAGCATAAGTATCAATATTCGTACATTACGATTAAATAGGAACGCTAAGCTAGCAATCATCGTATCTTCTCAATACGTTTTCTTACGTTTAGTAAAGCTAAATATAAATCTTCTCTTTCTTTAACACGGAATTAAATTCTTAAGTTAGTCTCTTATAGATAACGCGCCTCGTTTGCTTGACCTAGGATAAACAGCATAAATATTTCATATATATATATATATATGTTTTATATATATATATATATATATATATATATATATATATATATCGATACATCTATTTTATTATCGAAAATTTATTAATTTTTAACTAACGTGATAAAAATGTGTTATCCAAGATTTTAATATCTTTCTCGTATATTTTGAAGTTTGACATTTCTTGTAAATAAATATATTGAATATTCTCTGTCACGCGATTTATACCAACGTTAAAATCCAATTAATTTGAATTTCTATAATCTCTAAATTATACGATAAAATTGTTTGTGTTAAAAGGGAATAATAAAAATGTTTCATTTAACTTTGAAAAAATATGCCGCAACTATTTGTTAAGATGATAGTTTAGATATTTTTACGATAACAAATAATTTGGTGATTCGATTTATCTTTCTGCACACGATAAAAATATCAATGAAACATTGTAGATATATATATATATATATATATACTTTAATATTCTTTTAATATTTTTATCGTATGTATTATATCATAGCTTTGAATTTACGCTGTGTACACGTGGCCAAGGAATCAGCCATACCCATTATGCACATTGCTGCGTTGTTCTACACACGCACGCTGACCTCTCGCGGCTATACGGCTGACCTGCTGCCACTTACGTTATATTAAACATTGTAATTTATACCGTCTATACAATATTTTCTTCATAGTACTCTTTCAACAATATCTTTTATTGCCTTATCATTATCGTCCATCAATATCTTTAATTTTCTGCCTATTTTCAATTATCGTAATTTATGATGTCGTTAACGTTAAAACTAATAAAGAACGTATTGGATCTTACGTTAAAATATTTTCTTTCATAACGTTGTAAATGTGTACCATATTCTATCTATCGTTTATTACATTTCCACTGAAATATAATTATTAATATATATATACGCTCTTAAGATCCGATTAATTCATTCATAACGATAGACACACTCTTTATTTCGTTAAAGTTTTTCTCTTGAGAATATATATTTTATTCTTACGTCGTTATAACGATATTTTCAACAGCAACAAAATGACTTTTGTTCGAATATAATAATAAATGTCCATATCTTATGAATTTTAGTTTATTAAGCTTTTTAATAAACTCATGAAAACCTTCGAAAGACACAAAATATATCAATAGAAATAATTAATACGATGAATGAACGATCTATTCCTTGAAAAATAATATCTCGTCTGTCAGTAATATGACGTATGTCATTTCTCTCTCTCTCGTCGTTTACGACTGCTTGAAGCGAGTGACTTGATGTGATTAGACCCGCTGTTCGTTATCCCCACTTATTTACTACGCGTTTCGTTATGCGCATGCGTCATTTCACGATCCCAGGGACGTATCAGTTTGCGTGGAATTAAATTCTGACAAATAGACACATTTTACCTTGATATTTCTTTTTCTCGATACTCCTTGGCAGAGTCGAGGAGAGTCATTCACGCTTGAATCACCTCAGCTTGTGAATCATCTTAATTCACCTTTTTGGAAGTAAATTAATGCGTGCAATCCAAAAAGAATGAATAGATAATAAAGATAATAAGTAATTAACGTCATAAATTAAAACAATCGTTTTAATATATTTTTTAATAAAATTGTTGTCGATTAGAAATCAATTAATACAAAATGTAATTAAAAATCGCCATAATTAAAAAATAAAATGATATATATATATATATATATATATATATATATGAAAAGGAGAGAGAGAGAGAGAGAGAAAGACAGACGAAAACAAGGAAGAAGAAAAGAAAAAAAATCTTTTGAAAAGCGTGTCGCGTTAATGATAGGCAGTTAAGAGGCGGGAAAGTAGTACGTTAGCGAAAATCGAAGAAATGTTTATCCGCGCGCAAAAACGAAGATTTTGACTTACAAACAACGGGCACCGGATTTCACGATCCTGGTGAGGCGCACTACTTTTCTCCTCTCTCGTCTCATAGCGCCGCGCACCGGTGCTTGCAGGTCGGTGTTCTGCTATTGGTCGAGCCGTGGCACGATGGTGGGGATGAGAAGGCACCGCGTCACGAAGCGAGGCCGAGGAACTGTGAGGCGCATGTATCAATGCGCAATCGCATCTGAACGATTGACGGAGTCGGGGAGGTCCGAGGAATAAACAGAGTAGCGAGACCGCGCGACGGATAGAGAGGGGGTGAAGCGGAGAGAGTGAGGGAGCGAGTACGAGAGAGAGAGAGAGAGAGAGATAGAGAGAGAGAGAGAGAAAGAGACAGAAAGAAAAAAGAGAGAGAGAGAGATAGAGATAGAAGGAACAAGCAGCGAGACGATCACGATGCACAGAGGCGAGCACAAGCGGCCAGGGGCACAGGGCTGAGGGCTGAGGGCTCAACAGGGCCTTTTACGACATTTTACGGAATCTGGCGCGGATCAGCCAGCAACGATGGAACAGCCAAAAACTCCCGCGTCCCGGCTACTCAGTACAACCTGCATCGAGAACAAGGACGACCTGGAGGAGGTAACATAAATATTTGAAATAGTCAGTGGATACGTATCGAGTGCGAGGGGCTCCGCCATTGTTGCGACGGCCGCGCACGTCGCTGCCTGCGCGGCGCCACATGTCGAACCACGCGTCTTAGCGGGATCTTCAAATATCTCAACCCTGCTTCTTTCTTCGTCCTTCGTTCTTTTACTTCACAATTCGTTCTTCATAATTTTTGCTCGATTGATTCCGTTCCTGTTTATGATTTTGATGTCATTTGTCGTACGAATTTCTATTGTAAAAAAAAACAAAAAGAATTAATATTTAAAATTTTCAATATCAATGTATTTCGATATCATATATTGTACATACGATATATATATATATATATACATATACACAATATATATATATACACATACATACATATGTGTGTATGGGTTTGTGTAATTGTTGATTACAGAAATTTGAAAGATGCTATGGCGTACTCCAAAATCTGACTACAGGCCTGTCTGAAAAGGAAGCACATGATACCCTGAACAATGCAGTGTGCAAAGACAAAACGCACGAAGAGGTTTCCTTGGGATTATTGGTTGTTATTTTAACGGATCCACAGAATGCCTCAAAAAGTTATAGAGACTTAACGCTTATAACAAGAGATGGTCTTGCGATTGTGTTGGGACATCTTAATCAGTTGGTACTGGAAAGGTACCTCAGACTGAATGACGTTACCCGAAGTCAACTTTTGTGGTTGTTACGTGAAATGATAAGGACTAGCGTAGCTAATGTTGATAATCTTTGTTTAACTTTATTGAGACACGCGGCTGGCGGAGATATCTCCCAAAGAAATCTGTTCCTAGTCGATGCCCTTTTGGATATATTTCAAGAAAATCGGCCATGGCTGGACAAATTTCCTTTTTTGGTAGCATCTATCGTTTATACATATTTACGATTAATAGAAGATCACAATGGTCCTCATCTGACTGGTCTTCGACAAAAAGAAGTAACTTTTACAGTATCCCTTTTGAGGGAAAGAATGGTGGACTGTTTAGTTATTGGAAGGTACATCCTTATTTATTGTATATTTTCTTTTAATATTTATTTTATTAATCTTATAATATTTGATTGTATATAATGATATTTGCAGGGATTTAGTGCGCTTATTACAAAATGTTGCAAGGATACCTGAATTTGAGGGACTTTGGAAAGACGTATTATTAAGCCCAAAATCTCTATCACCGAATTTCAATGGGATTCTTCAACTTTTACAAACGAGGACATCACGAAGATTTCTTCAATCAAGGCTTACCCCAGATATGGAAAGAAAATTGGTTTTTTTAACAAGTCAAGTTCGTTTTGGAAATCACAAGCGTTATCAAGATTGGTTTCAAAGACAATATTTGGCAACACCCGAATCTCAATCATTGAGGTGTGATCTAATACGTTTTATCGTCGGTGTTATACACCCAACCAATGAATTATTATGCTCGGATATAATACCACGGTGGGCGGTGATAGGATGGTTGTTCACCACTTGCACCTCGACCGTAGCTGCAAGTAATGCCAAATTAGCTTTATTTTACGATTGGCTATTCTTCGAGCCGGAGAAAGATAATATAATGAATATCGAACCAGCAATTCTTGTCATGCATAATTCAATGAGATCTCATCCACCTGTTACTGCCACGCTTTTAGATTTTTTATGCAGAGTAAGTTTATTTGCAAACATTATCATTTATCGTCGTTCGATACCAATTTTCTATATAAATAAATCAATGTTTTTTATTTTTTTTTATTTTTTTTTTTAGATAATACCAAACTTTTATCCAGCATTGACGGAAAAAGTTAGAAATGGGATATTTTCATCTCTGAGACAAATTTTAGAAAAACGAGTGTTACCTAGTCTTTATCCGCTATTTGATAGTCCTAAGTTGGATAGAGAATTAAGGAGCAAAATTAGAGAAACCTTTAAGGAATTCTGCTTACCACCTAATGCAGATCCAGGTAATTGTAATGTATATTCTCTGCTTGATCAACTATCTGTTGCATGATTGTTTCTGAATATTAAATCTAGAAAAGCTTGTAATAATATGTACCATCCAATTTCAAATTGTAAGTTTAGATTTTTGTATATCATTTTGCTTTCCTTCTTAATAACGTTTTTAATCACGCTTTTTAACATTGTTTTATATATCATTGTATTAATTAAAAAAGTGATGCTTTTTTTTTCTTTTTTTTTTTTTTTTTTCTTTCTGTAAACCGTTTACTAACAACTTTGTATCTTATTATTTTTTCCTGCTTTAGTTCTGAATCACTGTCATTTTGAGCTTTCAGCACATTCAACGCTTACTAACTTTGGTTCTTGCATGATGTTCTTAAGCAGGCAATAAGGTTCCGATATATTCAGGTAAAATGGAAGATCTTAATAAGGATCTCAATTCAGGACTTATCTTGGAAAATACGACGAGTGTACCAGTGGAAAATAATCATGTGGGACAAGATCCAGAACCGGCATTCAGCGACGAGGAAGAAGAAATGCCACTCAGGTTTGTTTTATTTGAATTTCAATATAGACATATATAAATCACATGTAATTTTCAATTTGTTCTCGTATATAATTTTCAATATATATTTGTAGAATAGTAACGAAAGTAGAAGAGGAGGAAGATGAGGAAGATGTACCCTTAGCTACAGTGAAACTTAAGAACGAACAAAAGAATGCAAATTGTGTTGCAAAAAAGGAAGATATTACGTCTCAGTTAAATCTTATTTTAGAACCAGAAGAATTGAGAACTGCCATTGGAAGCCTACATAGTGAAAGTGACAATGAAATCAGATGCCAAGCGGTCGAGAGAATAGTACAAATGGTCGTGGAAGATGAGATAGATGCAGAAACAGTACCAGGTTTAGCGTCTTGTCTATCGACCATTTTGTCGACACAAATAACAGCACAGATATTTCCATCGGATAATTTAAACGAGGAATCATTGACTGATAGTATAAGCACGCCATTGTTTGTTATGTTTCGAAATCAGTATCAGTTATGTAAAGAAGAAGACAATAGGAGAAAACTTTTAGCTAGAGTACTCGCTGAAATGTATTCTATTCAGCCAAAAATAGGATATCTACTTCTATATTTTTTAAAAGTATGGGGTAGAGAGGAAGAAAAGAGGGAAGGGGAACCAAGGTTAGTCAAAGTTGTTATTTATATGAATTAAAATGGATCATATTTGTCATTGTATATTATAGTTTTTGGTTTTATATTTATATATATATATATATATATATATATATATATATATATATATATATATTTTTTTTTTTTTTCTTTCTACAGCAATGTATTAAACGACGTAAAAGCATCCGTTTATAAGGACTTTTGTGCACAGAGAGAAAAGAAATTAGATGCGTGTTTAGTGGCTGATTTAAAAGTAATCACAACGTTATTAAAAAATATATTAATAGTACGATAATTAGTATATTAAATGTAATTATATATTATGTTACAGTTATGTCACGAAGACAACATATTCATGTTGTGTTACTTGGTGCCTGACATATATACTGGATTTCAAAACGTAGCCCTAGGAAACGTCCAACTTTTGCATTTGGTCGTATCGACTATTGATGCATGTCAATTACAGGAATTGGTTTGTCAGATAATGCAAGGTCACCTTAAAATGTTAAAGAAAGAATCTTTCACTTCTTTATTAACAGCAAGTTTAAATTGGGAAACCTTCGAACAGTACTGTTTTTGGCAGTTAATATTTGCTCATGATTTTCCCATTGAGTATGTGTTGCCAGTATTACCGAAATTGCAATTCCGCGATCATGCAGAAGCACTCACGTCGATACTATTTATGCTTAAGCAAGAAAAGTAAGTAATCAATATATTGATCGAAAAGTGTATTCGTATCAAATATTTACAAATCGTCGTTATACTTTTTCTTTTCTTTTTTTTTTCTTTTTTCTTCTTTTCTCTTTTCCATACGCAGACCTACTCTGGAACTTTTACGACAGCTACTTGCTCGACAAAATGTGGATGGTGATATGTTCGTAGTCGCAGCTTTACGTTATTGGTGTCGTGATTATGAGGAAAAACTTGGAGAATTATTAGCAAATCTTTTAAGTACACGCTATCCTGCAACTAGTCCAAATAAACGGAAACGTTCTGGAGCAAAGCACAACCAACAATCTGGACCACCGACGGGCGAACAGGTTTTGGGACATTTGGATCAGTTGCGTCAGCATTGTACATCTTCTACGGAATTACAATTGTATCATATGGAAGGGATGCAGAGAGCGTTGCAACAAGCGCAAGCTGCCAGTAGCGATTCTCTCAGGAAGAGTTACGGTGATTTATTCGCTTTAGCGGAAGTCAATGAAGAAAATGAACCACCACCACCGCCGCCAACAAGTTCGGCGAGAAAACACGCGGCAGCTTCGGGCGGGGGTGGGGGCGGTGGGGCCGGCGGCAAAGGGGGAAATAGGAAAGTTGGAGTTAATACGAGGGAAAGGACGAGTTCGAAAAAACAGATTCAGTATCACCTCGACAGTACATCCAGTAGCGAGGTAACCATTTCACCAGTACGTCTGAAAGGAAAACAATTTGGAATTAAGTTACATATTATCAGAACCGATCTGTTGTTTATCGAAGTTTATTATGATAAAAAGAAGTCGATTATATCGAGATTGACTTTGTTTCTTTGTCTCTTTTTTTTTAATATAGGAGGAAATCGTAAATCCAAAGCAAGCGAAAAAGAGAAAAAAGATTATAGTGGGCTCGGACAGCGACTGACCACCCAGTGTCTTCACATGTCACATGGACCACGTCATGTGTGTGCAGCAAGATAAATTAGCCTTAAGAATAGTAAGATAATACGATATATATATATATATATATATACATATATATATATATGTATATATATATATATACACATATACATAGTAGATTTATCTAGCGCGACTTGTAAATATATTCTACGTTGGATAATGGATGTACGAAACGATGTTGTTGGCCCGAGTCTTACGCGTTTCGTAATCTAAAAATCGTAGTGGTGCCAGACTCTCGTTATTATCGTTAAATGTATATGTATGTATCCTCGATTAGTTTTCTAAAAGTAAAAATACTCTTATCATATCGACTTATCGACGAGTAAATTTATTATCGACTAGAGGTGAGGCGTGACTATCGTTTGTCGGACGAAAAAATTTTGCGAAAAAGAAATTACTTTCAATTGTGTACAAATGAAAAATTCTAAATGAATAACTTTGACCTGGCACCATTACACAAAATGGGGTAAAGCAATGCGGTCTTACTCCAATAAACATGTTAAATTTGTAATTGTAAAAGCATCGATCCACATAGTATTTTTATGTGGAAAGAAAGTCAGCGCGTGCAAGCACCTATGTCGTGCTTAACATATTTACCAATGATCTTTTTTACTAATTATGCGATTATCATACTCCGATCAAGTTGTTATTGACAAATATTGATTTTGTCGATTTAGATTATTGACAATTAATTATTTCTTGATTTAAAATATTTGACACAGCCGTAAATTATTTTAACAGAAAATATCTTTATATAGTAGAGAATCGTTTTGAA
>NC_060964.1:3298989-3313989 GCF_910589235.1 Vespa crabro
AAAGTGTTAAATAGAATTATTAGATAGATTAAAAGAGATCTCTGTGTGTGGAAAAATAGCAAATAAAAGCTTGGTATCAATCGTCACACCTCATTATTATTATTATTATTGCTAGGGACACGGCGGTGATAAGAATAAGAAGAATAAGAATGATAAGAAGAAGAAAATGGAATAAAATCGTTTGCGCCTTCGTAGAACGTGTATGTTTGTTTGTTGTGTGTCTCTCTCGTCATTACGTTTTCTCTGAATATTTTTCTTTTTCTTTTCTCTTTATCTTCTATACAATCATTATTTATCGATTTATCGCGTATCTTTTAATAATCGAAATGTAGATCGCATGAATACAAAGTTTACATTGTTTTTCTTTTCCCAATGATTGAAGTAACACAAGCTTAAAAGGATCGATACACGCGCTTTTTTCTGTCACAAAAAAGTTATTTAAAAAAAAAAAAAAAAAAAAAAAAAAAAGAAAAAAAAAAAAAAAAAAAAAAACCGTAAAGAATAAAAAAAAGATAAACGAAAAGACAATTATATATATATATATATATATATATATATATATACAACTATATATATATATATATACATATATATATTATACACATGTATATATATACATGTATATATATACATAAATACATAAATATATATATTATACACATGTATATATACATATACATATATATGAGAGCTGTGATTATGAAAATGTGATCTAAATAAAAAAAAAATAAAAAAAAAAATAAAAAAGAAACAAATTAATTTATTGCGTATAATTTGGTCATTATCGTACTGCCATATGAATTTTACACAATAAATTAATTACACAGAAATTTTACACAGAAATTAAATTAATGAACTAATTTAATTTTTGACTTAGAGATCACTTTTATGATCACCAGCTCATACATTATATATTGTACACATATAAAAAAAAAATTCTACAATATATATATATATGTATGTGTGTATGTGTGTGTGTGTGTGTGTGTGTGTGTGTGCGCGCGCGCGTGCGCGCGTGTATGTGTTTGTATGTATATACGAACGCATTTAGTAATCGCGTAAAGGATCGAAGAATAAACTGTTAGATCATTATAATTTCAAAGGTAAAAATATGATTATAACCGAGACGCGTTATATCATTTTGTTTTAAAAATTATTCATGCATCATACAAATAATGATTCTCGGAATTATAATTTTCATAAAAAGCATAAATACAATTACCTATTTGTACAACATAATTGAACGAACGATTATTCCGGCGAAGATTTGAAAGGAAAAAAAAAGAAAAAAAAGGAAAAAAAGTCAAGGAAAAAAATGAAAAAAAAAAAAAACACAAAAAGAAGAAAATCGAGATAATTAAAAATCAAAAATCGTGTTAAAAGTTTCAAGCAGGGTGTCGATAATATACTCGGATTCGTTGAATTCTCGTCCGCGTTTAAATGTCAATCTACTCCTGCCCCCCTTTCCCCCCAACCCACCCCCGCCCCAGCCGCCGCCGTCGTGTTTTTTTTTTTCTTTTAGAGCGCGTCTTACAAAGTAGAGAAATAGTTTTGTGTCTCGTTTTGTGCACAGAATTGTACTTTACATAGATATATATATATATATATATATTTTTTTTTTCAATTTTTTTTTCTTCCCCCTTTTTTCGTTTTCCATAAGCATCTGCGTTTACCGTCAATGACGGCACGTAAGTTGTCCATTGCGTTTGTCGTTAAAGATCATAGAATCTGGTACGCGATTTTGTACAAAGAGATTTATCACGCACGCATGTAAACGCCATAAGATGTATCATACATACACACGCAGAGCCGATTAATACACCCCCATTCCTGTCCCTATCTCCCTGTCGTTCCTAACATTGCCCACCTCTACCAGCTGGCCACCCCCCCTTCCCATACACACACGATACGCATCATATATACGCATATACACAAAATCGTTCATTCGGGTTCCGCTTAGTCACGTACATACAAAGAATACACAAACAACAACACAACACAACACATGACACGCATACAAAGAGACGAATGCACAATCTCTCTCTCTTTGTGTGTGTATGTTTATGCGTGTGTATGTATGTGTGTGTATATATATATATGTATGTTTATGTGTGCGTTCGTGTGCATGTATGCGTATGCGTATGCGCATGCAAGCCTACAAAAGCAGAAAGCATGCACGTACGCGCAGGCAATTGAAACGCCGCTCTATTCTCTGCTCGTAGAGGAGTTTAACGCGTTGTTATTTTTTTTTTATTATTGTTTAATAATCCTGGAATATTCTTTTCGGGGATATAAATTGAAAATGAAACAAAGGAATTATTGAAATTTTGGAATGAAAAGAAAGAAAAGAAAGAAAAGTAATATATATATATATATATATATATATATATATATATATATATATATATATATATATATATAGGAAAAAAAAGAAAAAGAGAAAAATATAAAGCTTAAGGATTTAAAAATATTATTCACAAATATGTTCCCATTTTTCGAAGAGATATGATGCCGATTAATAATATTAATAGCACTCTTTGTATATTATCGATGATCGTTTCATGTTTTTCATCGTTATAACGAGCATAGATATATTTTTCATTGAAAATAAAAAAATATATCGTTCGTTAAACGATCCGATTTCTCAAGTGGTTTATTCGAATTTGGATTTATAATATTATCGGCGATCGAGAAGATAACAAATTATTTTTTTTTTACGTATGTATGTATGTATATGTGTATGTGGTTTTCATGGACATAATAAATGCGCGTCATCTTCTTAAATATAAGATTACTTAAAATAAAAATAATAATAAAAATAAAAATAAAATAAAAATAAAAATAAAAATAAAAATAAAAATGAAAATGAAAATAAAAATAAAAATAAAAAATAAAATTAAAATAAAACATAAAATATGAAATAAAATCAAACCATGATAATCTCGATCGCCTAACGACAATACTGAAGGAGAGTATCAATGAAATTGAAATAAAGTGAAACGCGTTTAATCACCGATTGCCATCATACACTGATTTCGCAAATCATCATTCTTAACGTTATTAGTGACTGTAAAAGTTGTAAAAGTCATTGGAAACGATTTTTACAATTATATCGTCTTATTAACGGCTGAAAGCGTAATGCAATTTTCGTAGGTAGATTATAGATTCGTCACCTTTAAATTGGCCGTCCGATTTGGGCGCGTGTATATATATATATATATATATATATATATATATATATGTATATATATATATGTATCGATCTCTCTCTTTCTCTCTCTCTCTCTCTTTCTCACTCTTTCTCTATTATTTTACGTATCTCTATATAAAATCATATATTTTCAACGTATCGTTCATCACTCGCAAGAATGTTTTGTGTCTTTTACTTCACGGACACGTGAACCGCTCAGAAACGTTCTATTTAACACGTTTTATCGTCGTTGTACACGCGCGACAGGAGTTCGTTTTCTAGGTATAATCACATCTGCATAAAGTATACTCTCACACGGTTGGGTCATGCACGCACGCGTTTTATACGTTCGCAGACACACATACTTCGAGAGAGACTTCGTATCACATTATACATTGAGTATATCTCCTCTTTAAACATTGTTTCTCTATCGCAATATAGATTCTTATATATATATACACAGTAGTAACAGTCTAGTTTTCCTAAGGCTTCTAAAACTTTCTCACTTGCGACGTGTTTCTTCTTTCGATGATAGAAGGAAACTGATAGAAGAAAAGGAAGAAGAAGAAGAAGAAGAAAAAGAAGAAGAAAAAAAAGAAGAAGAAGAGGTGGAAGGATGCTGAGGAAGCGTAGGAGGAAGTGGAGGAGGGGGAGGAGGAGAAGGAGGAAGTGAAAGAGGAATAGAAGTTAGCGGTGGTGAGATAGTGTTAGAGATGGAGGAGGAGAAGAGAAGAGAAGGGAAGAAAGGAAAGGAAAGGAAAGGAAAATAAAAGAAAAGGAACGAAAGGGAACAGAGGATACCGGTGTAGTTCGAGCCGTAACGAAGAGAGAAAATGTAGGTTCTTGCCGGGAGACATACGTCTAGTAGTAAATCACTTCGTAGACAGTGGCCTTCTTGTCGCCGGATCCAGTCACAATGTACTTGTCGTCGGCAGAAATGTCGCAGCTCAGAACCGACGAGGATTCCTTCGACTGAAAAGAGAAACAAAAATAACGATATATATGTTAGGTTCAATCGTCCTGTCGTTTTAATTTGATTGAAGAAAATTTCTGATCGATCGAACGCGTGGATCGAACGTACAAGAAGGAAAGAAAAAAAGAAAGTAGAAATAAATAAAAATAAAAAAAAATGGAGAACAAAAAAAAAAAAGAAAAAAGAAAAAACAAGTAAACAAATAAAAAGAAAGAAGGTTGAAAAGAAAGGAAGGAGACCAACTTGAAATATCGAGGCGCCGTAAGGCGTGCGCCAGGCGTTGAGCAGATTGTCCTTGCCGGTGGAAACGAACCACTTGCCGCATGAAGCAAAACGAAGGGATAGAACGCAGGACTCGTGCAGATGTAACTGATATTTGTCCAACTTTGTGGCATGAAGAACTTCGACGTTAGAGTTCTCCATGCCAACAGCTAGCCATTCGCCGGTAGGACAGTATCCCAATGAGAATATCTGAGATGTGAAATCGTGTTGCTGAAGTTGCCTTCCTTCTCGTAGATCCCACGATCTTACGGTATTGTCGAGGCCACCGGTCCAGAGTTTCGAGCCGTCGGCCGATATGTCGATGCAAGAAGCTCCATCCGTATGCCCTTGGAACTGTCTGACCAACGTTTGATTCTGGAGATCCCAGACGGCGATATTACCGTCGCTGCAGCAACTGAAACAGACCTTCGAATCCGGCGAGATGGCCAAGGCGTAACAGGCTGGCGCTGAGGAGGTCAACTCGGCCTTGATCCTCGGCGTTGGGCTGGCCAGGTCCCAGATACTCAGTTGACTCGCCTCACCGCCTACTATCAACGTTCTACCGTCTGGAAGTAACTTTACCGACCTAATGGGAAAACGGAAAATAATAAGGCAGACGTTAGATTTAAACAATTTGATTTCTATATTTCTCCATGATTCCCCCAAAACCCAATTAACTCCCACTCCTATCATCACCCTGATAATGGACATATAGAAATATAGTCTCGAGTGACCTGATGTAATTGTCGCGCTGCAAACAGTCCAATTGCGAGACAGGTTTAGCGCTAATACTGCTGCCTTGACCAATGTCCCAGACTTTGACGCAACCTTTGCCACCGGTGTAAACGTATTTTGTTGGATTCGAGATCGTGACCGCGCATACGACCTCACCGTGAGTCAAAGTGTTGATCTGACGCGCGTGACGAGGTATACCGGGTCCTGTGAGAGCATCCGTGGGGAAAGATACTGGTTGCAGTTGGCCCTCGCCGTTCATATGGAAGGAGTACGCTCTGAGAATAGTCACGAACGAATTCTCAATTATCTTTCTTCGGAGTCTATCTTTATGTTAAACTAAATACCACGATTATTAGATTAGGACTAATTGGATTACGTACGGTTTGCCACCCGGAATGCTGCTCAGTCCGTTACTCGAGGGTATCCTCACGTGACCGTCGAAACCGAGCTGAAAAAAGTAAAACGTTAACATATTAAATTAGTACATACGAAATAGGTTAATTACATTTAATAAAATTCTCTCTCTATCTTTATATTTCTATCTCTGTCGCTATCTCCATCTTTATCTCTATCTATATTTTTTTTTTCTCTATTTCGAAAGATACAATTGGAATTGAGATGAATCGAAGAAATGAATTTACGAGATTGATGGGATCGAAAGTCACCATGGATGGTCTGGCGTAGGGCAAGTTGTTGTAGGGCGAGGGCGACTGCGACGGCTCATTGCCGCGGGATGGCAAGCCCTGATAACCCTGTGGTGGCGTTTGCTGCGACGATGGCGGATGATAGACCCGCGATGCCAAGGGCCCAGGGATGCCGCCCATAGTTGGCGTACAACTGCGCGAGCCCCTCGCCGCCGCCACAGGTGTACCCGGTTTGTCGACCTGAATTGTTAGTTCCGCGATGTTCTTTTTTTTTTGGTTATTCAAAAAAAAATAAAAAAAAAAGCATCATATATTTTTCGACGACAACGGGGGAGTCGTATAAATGAACGATCACAGGTTGTTTCATTATCATTTTCTTAAAAATTTATACGAATTTATCAGTTTTTTATACGAACATAAAGAACAAAGCAGATTATAAAAGTTTCTAAATTGTTCATCAACGTGATTGACAAAATTTTCGAATGATTTCTAAATGAACATTTTAATAGTCAATTAATATTATGTTCAATAATATTTTCAACACTATATCATATTATTTTAACCCTAGTTAACCCTTAAAATAATTTCCAATTGCGCACTTGGGGTGCGCTATACATCCCAGGCACTTTGAACAACAACAGTTCTCATTTTATACAGAATGAATAATTTTGATTCCAGAAAAAAAAAAGAAAAAAAAATACTGTACTATTCTTTACAGCCTTGGCAATAATAATCAAATAGGTTTGAAATTGTATTTCCAATTCTGTCATTATTAAAAGAAAATTCATGATTCTGCAATGGGCAAAATTGTTTTAATTGAGTTCAAAATTTCTCTGGGGTATCCTACATCCCACAGGCACAATTAGGGTTAACTAACGACAGAAGATCTAAATATTTCGACAATGGAACATCCTGAATGTATTTTTTTTCTTTTTATTAAGTAGCAAAGAGATAACCGGCTTTTTTTTACTTTCTGGTGACGATCCAAAGCGATGCTCGGAATTAATTTTATCAAGAATTTTGACATCATTCTTTAAGGGAAAATTTTTCAATATAAACAATCATACATATATATATATATATATATATATATATATATATATATATATATATATATATGTATATGTATATATATATATGTATGTTTGTATAAAATACGAGTGGAAACAAACGGAAAGGGTTACATTTCTTTTTTTTTTCTTTTCTTCTAACAAAAAATTCGTTGATATAACGATATTATTTTTTTGATGTGTTCTTTTTTATCGGTATATTTTCTTTTTCTATTAGTCTCGTAGAATCTCGCCTCGTAATCGTCACCGAATAAGCTTGCTCTCCGCAAGATCTTACATCTTTACTTTTCAGAGACGGCGTACTACGAGCGGAAGAACTTCCGCTTCGCGAAGGTGGCCTGTCCTTGACCGAGGTCGAACCTACTCCTGAAGCTGGTCCACCGATGTGACCCGGTGCACCATGTTTCTCTAGGGTACCATTTTCTCGGGGATCCGAATGCTCGCCATTTGCATGCGGCGACGATCCTTCCTGCATGGCGAAAATAAAATGATCTCTTTGAAATATTATTCGAACTATTGATTCTATTCTCTACGTATATTTTGATACATCGAAGAAAGAAAAGAAGATGAAAACAAAAAGAAAAAAAAGAAAAAAAAAAGAAAAAAGAAAATAAGAAAAGAAGCCAAAATTTATTTATATTTTTTTTTTTTATTTCCATAATATCAGTATGTCCTATATGATTTTTTAATAGATCATTCTTTATCTCCAATCTTAATTTTTTAAATTTCTGCTATCACGAAGTCAATAGTTATTATCGTATTGAAATCATTCATTTTTATATCGATATAGTGTCATTTTAATGACTAAATATTATTTCTAATGTTTCTGCAGAACTTTTATTTAATTCATTTCCGTGATATATATATATATATATATGCAATTTTTAATAAATTTCTTCATTTTATGAAATTTCTGTTTAGTTTCAAAACCGAAAGTTAAATTAAAGCGAAATTACCCATGGATGTTCGCAACGTGCGATACTAATTTTTGTTCTAAATTTCAAGTTAATACGCTTGAACGTTTAGATTGTAAAATTCATACGTATGCACATACACACACATACACGCACACATGCAAACACACACACACACACACACACACACACATGCATTCATACTAATGTGTATGAATCTGTATCTATGCGTTAAAATATTGTATATATATATAAATCCTATTAGTAAACTTAAAATAGGATCGAAATCTTTTATTAAGTTCGTAAATTAAAATTTGCTATAATCTGATAACTTTGATTTATTTTCATAGAAAATTTCTGTTACAAATACATG
The DNA here is from genome assembly GCF_910589235.1 of Vespa crabro. NCBI lineage: Eukaryota > Metazoa > Arthropoda > Insecta > Hymenoptera > Vespidae > Vespa > Vespa crabro. The sequence continues at coordinate 3,307,150 of NC_060964.1, forward strand.
GTTATGAATTATCTATTATTTTAAATATTTCTATATAGTTTTATATTTTCTTTCTGTCGATTTTCTTTTACGAATTTATTTATATTATAATAAAGCGTTCTTTTTAAACCGGAAGTTAAATCGAAGAGAAACAATAAATTGATTCGATATTTATCAAAATAATTTCATTTTAGATATAAATTTCCAATTAATTCATTTAATTGTTTAGATGATAGACTGGACACACCCACACACACATACACACACGCGTAAATAAATACATATATACACACGTTTTTCTTTTCATATACGAAAACTTCAAGATTTAGAAGGATTCGTAAATATTATAAAAAATAATAATAGTTTAGAAGATACACTTTTCTATCATATTTATTTCGCATCTCTTTTATAATTGAAAATATTCGTGAACTCGTCGCAGTCTATTTCTAAACATGGACTAAAAAGAAAAAAAAAATTTCTTTTTCTTGTTCGTGTCGTTGAACCAAAAAATTATTAATTAAAATATACCTCGTTCGCCACGTCAACGACTAAGTCCTGATCGCTTTTCTCGCCGTCGCTATCCTGCAAAGAGAAAAAATAATAGTCATAAAGAAAGAACGAATAAAGATATAAAAAAAGAAAACAAGAAAAGAGAAAGACAAAAAACCAAACAATACAAAACGTGTTTACTTTTAAAATTAATATATTATTTATAAAGTTATCCACGTAAAGAAAATAATGTATGTTCGTGTATATTTACGTACGTACATATGTACACGTATTTGTGTATATATCTGTGTCTACATGTATATATATATATATACATATATATATATATATATGCATGTATATGTATATAAACGAGACCCTCGACAGTTGTAGTTACGCCTACATGAGTGACTCGACCTACATTTACTCTGAGAGCGTAGAGACACACCGGTATTTCCTTCGGAGATGCATTATTAATTTCGATACTCGTTCCTAAGGTGCATCTCGCGTTCTGATTGCGCGTTAAGTTAATGGGTAAAGTATCGTAGCGATGGTATATACACGACTATGCGTCTCCGTTTGCGTCGGAGTACATAGTTACTCGTTGAATTTACAAGGGCCGTGCGAGTTGAAAGTGCTTTCGTAATCAAAAGCTTTTGCCAGCGAGTATATGCCCGGCCATTATTCGATCGCACGAATTCTATTTTTGCTTTTCTAGTCGTTCGTACATCTAAGTACGAATCATTCGTAAGGAAAAGAAAAAAAGAGAAGGAAGAAAAACGAAGAAGAAGAAGAAGAAGAAGAAGAAGAAGAAGAAGAGGAAGTAGAAAAAAGGAGAAGGCAGAGGAAGGATATATTATTGGTATCGAATGAACAAAATATCAAGAGAATTGATCTCTGGATTATTTAATATTAATTCTTATGGTGTAAGCTGATATAGGGAATATTGTGAAGCGAACACGTGATCGTGGCACGTTTTAGAACGAACAATTTGCTCGAGGGATTCGAATCGTAATTGCGACGCGATATGGTCATTGAGGGAAAGGAGAGGGGAGGGGCCGAGAAGCGGCAAAATTGTCGGTAAGAGGGGAAAACTGAAGAGGATAGAGACGAAGAGAAGGAGAAGAGAAGAGAAGAGAAGAGAAGAGAAGAGAAGAGAAGAGAAGAGAAGAGAAGAGAAGAGAAGAGAGGAAGAATAGGTTAGGCGGAGGAGCGAAGTCCGTTCGAGCTGCCAGGGACAAGCAATAAATTTGTGTACGGACGATGAGTCTCAGTAAATAGAAGGCAAAGTGTGGTGGTATTGATTTCAGTGGTATTACTCGGCCGGCGGAGGACGCTCGTGGGTGGAGAGTGGCCACGGAGGGTAAAAGTAGGAGGAGGAGGAAGTGAAAGAGAATGACGGAGAAAGAAAGAGAGAGAGAGAAAGAAAGAGAGAGAGAGAGAGAGAGAGAAGGAGAGAGAGGGAGTGAGAAAGAGAAGGGAGGAAGGAGAAGAGAGGCCGAAGGAGACGAAGAAAGAGGCGGAGGGTGTCTTCCACCCCTTAACCTGCTCGTTCTAGCGTTAAATATGATACAAATGTTATCATCCCTTCTATTCCGCATCCCCACTATTACTAACTCGCATCTCCTCGGCATGAACAACCACCACCACTATCACTATTACCACCACCATCACTATCACCAATACCACTACCACCACCACCACCACCATCACCACTACCACCACTACTACTAACACTGTTACTACTACTGGTAATAGCACCGCTACTATACAACTACTACAGTGCACTACTACTACTACTACTTTCTAACGGCATCGCCAGTAGAGGCACCACTAGCAGTATCTCTCCTCCCTCTTCGGCAGCTTCTTCCCTCGTTTAACCCGACGCAGCGGGGATGACGGTATTAAGGGCAGCTCTATTATTCGACCGCCCAACCACTCGACTCTTCGCCTCGAGAATCCTCGAATTTCTCTTTTTTTCCCTTCTACGAGTTCGCGTCATCCTCCCTCTCTCTTTCTTTATATATATATATATATATATATATATATATATATATATATATATATATAAAAGATATATATATATATACATATATATATATATCTTTTTCTTTCTTTCTCTTCCTCTCTCATCTTCTCGGTGTTCCAGCGTTCTTTTATTTACTTCTACTTTTCTCTCTTCTCTCTTTTTCTCTCTCTCTTTCTTTCTTATACACACACATACATATATACATACACACACACACATACATACATACATACATACAGACACACAAATACACACACACTGTCGAGTTTTTCTCTTACGACTTCGCTCTTTCTTCCACCTCTCGGATCTTTTGTAAACAAACGCGCGGCGCGAGAGGCTAAGAGGAATCGAACGATCTTCGAACTCCTCTACTCCTCTCCTCTTTCTCTTCCTCCTCATCCTCCACCTCCTCCTCTTCCTCCTTATCCTCCTCCTCTTCATCCTTTTCCACCACCTTTTCTTCCTTCTCTTCACTCATTTTTCTATCTTCGTCTCCGAACTCCTGTCGATGGTGCTTCCACTACTTTGACAAGAGGAAAGTGTATCTCGTTAATACGTGCATGTACAAGAGGCGACAGTTAATTAAGACAATTATCTGTTAGCGAGATCTTCGCAGGATCGAAGCGAGAAGGAACATGAAACTCGACTCCTCTCTCTCTCTCTCTCTCTCTCTCTCTCTCTCTCGAACGCGTGCAAACTTTAACATACTCGAAAAACAAGAAGAATCGTTCTCGCGTGTACCATAAAATTTGCGAGCTACCTCTATATTAAGAAACGACTAATTCGAAAAAAAAAAAAGAAAAAAAATATATAATATATGTAAGTACCATAGGTATATAACGAAAAAGATTTGAAATACGCGATAGCGGAGTTATTTAACCTGCCTATCTTTGTACTACCCTAAGGTGATAAGAATTGCCCGTAGGATGGTATAACCAAAGTACCAACAACTTTTACTACATGAGTGAGAAATAGAAGGAGAGATAGAAATACGATGACTATCCACTATCACTATCACCTATACTACTACTACTACTACTACTACTATTACTACTACTATTACTATTACTACACTACTACTACTATTAGTGTTACTGCTACTGCTACTACTACCGCTGTTGCTACTACTGCTACTACTTATATTACAATAACTGCTACTACTATTACTATCGTCACTCCTTTTGTGTCTCGCAGTAGAAGCGCCGGTGAAAACGTATTAAAGCGATTATCTTGGATGAAGAAGATATAGCGGTGAGGGTTGAGCGTAGGGAAGAGAGATTCGAGAAAGGAAAAGAGAGAGAGAGAGAGAGAGAGAGAGAGAGAGAGAGATAGATAGAGAGAAAGAGAGAGAGTGGGATGTAGAGGAGAGGGTGGACGTTGACGAAAGGCTGGAAGGCTGGGTTCTTCTTGACGGCAAAAACGGGTTGTAGACACGGAGAACAATGGAGATAGGAACGAGCTTTCTCTGGAGTGAGGGGAAATAATGAAAAGTGCTCGCGATAACGCGCCTGTGTCGTATTAAAGTACGGCCAGCCACGATCATATAGGTAGTAGTAGTAATATACTAAAATAGTAGTAGTACTAGTAGAAGTAGTAGTAGTAGTAGTAGTAGTAGTAATAATAATAATAGTAATAGTAGTAACATCGAACTTTGATCGATGAGAACAATTTCATTCTGGCTTTTTGACTTTTCACGTAGAAACGAAGAAAATGATCGAACCTGCCCGAGAAGAGTAAAACATAGGAGAATTGTATGGTGGTAGTGATGGTGTTAGTGGTGTTGGTGGTGATAGTGGTATACGAGGAAAAGAAGAAGAAGAAGAAGAAGAAGAAGAAGAAGAAGAAGAAGAAGAAGAAGAAGAAAAAGAAGAAGAAGAAGAAGGATGGAAGATGGAGGGTAGGAGAGGGAAAACGGTTTTTCTAGTGCTTATCGTGGATTGCGCGGTTTCGTTGGTTCGTGACGTTCCATGCGAAAGCTTGGTAAAAACGGATTGAACGATTTCTCCGAGGACAAGAAAATGAGAAGGGGTTGTTGAAGGAGGGAGAGGGGGGAAGATAGTGGTGGATAGTGGGGGGGAGGGTGGTAGTGTAAAAAACCGAGACACAAGCACGTTGACGGGATACGAGAGTACCAGAAAGACCAGCTTGGATTTAGGAAAAATGCTCGTAGAGCGCAACAACAAGGAAAATAAGGGGAAATAAAGAGGGAAAACGGTTCGTATGAAAATGTAATTAGGGGAAGCGTGGAAGCTCGACTCATCGCGGCCTCGACCCTTTTTTACCTCCATCCATATACCACCACCACCACCACCACCACTACCACTATCTACCATCACCAACACCACCAACATTACTACCATCACCATCACCACCTTCATCACCACGTAGTAGCTCCTACTCTTCTTTCTTTCTTTCTTTTTCTCTCTCTCTCTCTCTCTCTTTCTCTTTCTCTCTCTTTTTCTTCCTATTCTTGCTATTCATAATAAATTTGTTAATCGTTCTACGCGTATTCAATGCGTCGATATCCTCCGTCGGCTACCTCCTCGCTCCCTTCCATCATATCCAGGAAAAAATCTTCCATTATTTTATATAGTTAGATGATACCGGACGCGATTCAGGAAATGGGATGGAAATTTTATGCGGATCCCCATAGTGATCATTTCTATCGGATTTTAAGGATTTAACGCTAACTTAATATATACTTTTTACACGGTTATCATTTTCGTGAAAAGAATATAACAAGAGATAGAGAGAAATAGATAGATAGATAGATAGATAGATACATAGATAGATAGATAGATAGAGAGAGAGAGAGAGAGAGAGATAGAAAAAAAATAATTAAATCACGTTCGATCTTATTGATCGTCCTCTCTCTCTCTCTCTCTCTCTCTCTCTCTCTCTTTCTCTCTCTTTCTCTCTTTTTTCTTTCTTTTTTCCTTTCCTTTCTTTTTTTTCTTCTTTTACTAGGAAGAATCCGATCGTGCAAAGGACGAAATCGCCAAGCCACGCGAGCCGTAATTTGAATTTCATCGCACTGGAAAAATCGAGAGAGAAACTTTTATCGTCGCTTTATCTCCGCCACGGCAAAAAGAATTATTACTTCGACTTGGAAAGGCTAAAGTTTCTACGTTCGTAGCCTGCCTTCCGTTATTCTCGATGTATCGCAAGAAGAGAAGAGAAGAGAAGAGAAGAGAAGAGAAGAGAAGAGAAGAGAAGAGAAGAGAAAGAGAAGAGAAGAGAAGAGAAAGAGAAAGAGAAAAAGAAGAGAAGGAAAGAGAAGACAAGAGAAAAGCGAGAGAATGAGAGAAGAGAAACGGACGAGAGTGCGACGTTAGGAGAAGGTATCGCGAGCAAGTGTCTCTGCAATTTAACTTTTACGACGTTCCGTGTCATTTCTATTCTAGCGGTCGTTGAGTAACGGGTATTCGTCTTGAATTGGTTCCACCTATTCGGAAATATGTGTATGTTCTTTAGAACGTACAAGTTTCTTTGTGAAAAACTGTTCATTATTAAGTAAAATGTGTAATATAAATATATACAATAGTTATAGATCTGTTTGTATTAAACGGTCTTATAGTAAATTTAAGAATATATATATATATATATATATATATATATATATATATATATATATATATATATAATAAATATATATAATTTTGCGTTAAATTTATTATATATTTTATTATAATGATTTTTATATATTACTTGTAAAAATATGTTTATATATCCATTTATTTGTATGATATACATACAATTATAATATATATATATATATATATATATATATATATATATATATATATATATATAATATAATGTGTGTATGTAAGTGTGCATATATTTAAGAAACCACAAGAAAATATCTCATAGATATTTAAATGGAAAAAATAAAAAAAGAGAAAAGAAAAATGAGAGAAAAATAGAAAAAAGAAGAGGAAGAGAGAGAGAGAGAGAGAGAAAGAAGAAAGATAAAACGAAAGAAAGGATTTTCGCTTTCAAACTCCAAAGAGTTTTCCACGAAAGGAGGGAAAAGCTGAAACGACTTTTCGATAGATCGTCGTCGCTATCGGATGCACTCGACGTTCATCTTCCGTTCCCGTTCCTTCGCTTATGTTCGCGGTCGAAATCTCTCTCTTTCTCTCTCTCTCTTCTTTTTCTCTTTTTCTTTTTCTTTCTAGAAATGGTCCTTCTCGTCCTACGATCCTTTTCTTTTTCTTTTCGAAAGTCGGTGATTCTTTTATCGGTCGTAAACGCGTTCCCTTTTATATACTTTTTCTTTTTTTCTCGTAAGAGACGAAAATTGGGATGGTCTAGATACGAATACAATCGAAGGAAAAAGG
>NC_060964.1:3318989-3371791 GCF_910589235.1 Vespa crabro
GCATCCTCGAGTAGGAGGGTTGGAGAAAGTGGGAAGAGCACGATGCCAGCGAAACGAGTCGTGGGAGTACGGTGGGGGGAGATAAAGGAAAAAAGGAAAGATGGCAGAAGAAAAAAAGAAAGAAAGAAAGAAAGAAAGAAAGAAAAAAGGAAGAAAGAAAAAGAAGGAAAAAAAGGGGAAAGAAAAAGAAAGGAAGAAAACAAGAAAAAAAAGAAAGAAAGAAAGAAAGAAAGAAAGAAAGAAAGAAAGAAAGAAAGAAAGACGGCGACGACGATGAGGAGGATGAGGATGAGGATGAGGATGAGGATAAGGAGGAAGTGGAAGAGGAGGAGGAGGAGGAGGAGGAGATGGAGAAAAAAGGGATGGGAAAGAGTAACGAAGAGGAAGAACAAACTTGGTGAAAGAAAGACGCTTCTTCGTTGCCTCTAGTTCTCTAACGAGAGCTCGCTCTGAGATATCGACTGATCCAGTCGAACTAAAATATATATATATATATATATATATATATATATATATATAATAATAATAAGGTACATCGAAGTTGAGCTGGTAGGGGAAAAAGAGAAAGATCGCGAGTGTTGGAGCCGGAATGGGGGATGGAGGATGGTGCAACCGATAACGCGCGAGAAGCTAATTAGCGGCGTTAAATTATTAAATCTACGTCGATTGGAAAAGTCATCTTTTTTCTGTCTTTTTTTTTACTTTTTTCCCCCCCCTTTTGACATGCAAGGCTATCAAGATATTCTCCGAGAATCTCGTAGAGGATATTGATTTTGATTTTTCTTTTTGTATTAAAAATAATAATATCGAAAAAAAAAAAAAAGAAAAAGAAAAAGGTGAAGAAAAAAAAAATAAATACAAAAGTCGAATTTGTTTGTTACTAAAGATTAGAAACACAAAATCGAGGAGCCTAGAAAGAAGAGAAGGAAAAAAAAGAAAGAAAAAAAAAGATAAAGAAAGAACCAAAATAAAGTTTCTTTGCATCTATACGTTTATCCATTTTCTTATTTTATTTTTACTACTTTATCTACGATCGAAACAAACAACAATTAGGAACGTTCTTTGTTCTTCGATGATAAGAGAAAAATAGAAAAAAAAAAAAGTTTTCTTGACTTTTAACGATGACCAAAGCTTTTACATTGTTATAACGTTATTAAGTGAAATCGCGCGATATAACGATTAGTATGACCGAAGCGAGTGATTATTAAAAATACATATTAACGATTAAGAAACACGACTCCACGGCTTACATCGATCATACTTAACAATGCGATCTTGATTACGATACATTCGGGGAAGGGGAAGAGAGAGAGAGAAGAGGATAGCGAGAGGATCGAAGGTGGAGGTGAGCGAGGGAGGTGGAAAAGATCGATCCCCTTTTCGTAGCAGTCAGCCGCGGTGCGCTAATATTTTCGAGGAGGTTTGCCAACACAACATCACCGATGACATTGACAAAATACGAAATAAGATTTTTTTGCCTTTCGGCTCCGTCAGTAATATTTATAAACGTCGTAAGAATAAGTTTGAGTGTGTGTGTTCCCCGAGAAGTTTGAGAGAGTTCGAGAGAAGTGAAGAGAAGAGAAGAGAAGAGAAGATAAGAGAGGAGAGGAGACGAGAAGAGAGGAGAGAGAGAGAGAGAGAGAGAGAGAGAGAGAGTCAAGTCGAGATGAGAAGAGGATAATGGATGAGGATACGCTCACCGATGTAAAAGCAATTTCCGTTAATGTAACGAGGAGTGAAGATCTTTCGAGCAATGCGACGCGATACAGGAAGAAGACGAAAACAGCAGCGGAACAACAAACAGAAAGATCCTTTCTTTCATACGGGGCAGACTTCTCTCTCTTTCTTATTCACCCATCATCCTCACTCTACCTTTACCCTACCAGTTTTTTTACGCGTAGATCAAACGAATCGAACGTACGTGAAACTTAAAGATCTTTTAAAAACTCAGTTCACTTCTAGATCGTCTACACGATCTATATTTCTACTCCGTCATACGCGCGGAATAGGGATAAATCGTATAGATCTTTCTTATGTGGTATGATACTGCGTATTTTCGTTCACTTTCGAACTTTTTTGTTGGCCATTCGGCGTCGAAAAATTTATCGCCTCTCTTTTACTTCTTCCTCGTATTATTCTTTTTCTTCTTCTTCTTCCTCTTTTTCGAAAGCTCGAGTAGAAAAAAGCTTCTTTTTTCACGAGGGATGGAAGGTGAATGGGTGAAGGGTTATCTATAGAAAATCAATTTCCTTCTAGAAAGTAAAAGGGAAGGAGGTTTCGGGCTCGGAGGATTCATAGAATTGACGATCGATCGGGAAAGATATTCGAGAAAATTTCAAATGACATCGTGAGGAAGGACTTACTTGATAAGTCGGTCCTGACTTTTGGACGAAGAGAGAGAAAGAGAAAAAAAGAGAGAGACAGAGAGAGAGAGAAAGAGAGAGAGAGAGAGAGAGAGAGAGAGAGAAATGTCGTTGGTGAGTAATAATCGAAAAATACGAAAGCAAAGCCATCAGTAGTAAGCTCCGGTTTTTTAATATTATATCGGCATCGGTGTTCGTTACGCGAGCTCCGGAGAGTTATAGAGAAAAGAGAAAAGAAAAAAGGAAATAAAAAAAGAAAAAAGAGAGAGAGAGAGAGAGAGAGAGAGAAAGAAAAAATAAAAAAAAAGAAAAAAGAAAAAAAGGAAGGAGAAAAAAAACAAATAGAGAAAGGCGAAAGGAGAAAAGAGGAGATGGTAGAGAGGGTAGAAAAACGAAAGAGTTGAGAGAGAGAGAGAGAGAGAGAGAGAGAGAGAGAGAGAAATACACATACATATACACACACATATATATATACACATAGAGCGAGAGTGAGAGCGAGAGAGAGAGAGTACTAGCCAACCAACCAACGGGCTTGGACAGTGACGAGCCGGTAGGTAGGACCCACAAAATAAACTGAAACCACCCTCTCTCTGCCCATCCCACGGGCTCTCATTCTGGCCGCGTCACCTCCATCCCCATGGCACCGCCGGCTCTGCCGCCTCACCTCTTCCTCCTCCTCCTGCTTCTCCTCCTCCTCTACCTCCACTTCTTTCTCCACCATCCGTCCATTCGTCCCTCCGTCCGTCCGTCCTTCCGTTCGTTCGTTCGTTCGTTCGTTCGAACGAACGAACGAACGAACGACCGACCGACCGACCGACCGGTGCGCTCCACTGCCGAGGGTACCTAGCTCGGCCAAATAAATTACACCGCCTCGTGACGCGAAAAAATCCAACGAGTTGCCAGAGTGAGTGAGTGGATGAGAAAAGAGTAGGATGAGAAGGAAGCGACGGAAGAGGAGGCGGAGGCAAAGAGAAAGAGAAAAAGAGAGATGGAATGGGAGAGAAAAGGGGGAATGAGGATGCGCGTTGTAGGGTGGGAGGAAAAAGCGTGAGATAGAGAGACAGAGACAGAGACAGCGAGCGAGAGCGAGAAAACGAGAGAAAGAGAGAGGGAGGGAGAGAGAGAGAGAGAGAGAAAGAAAAAAGAGAAAAAGAGAAAAAGAGAGAAAGCAAGAGAGAGATTGGTCGAAGGGTGGTAGGGGGATGGATAAAGGCCAGCACGGGGCGGAAATAAAGAGAGAACGAAAAAATTGGAGGAGGTTGGAGGTGGAGGTGGGTACGGTGGTCCGCTTTAATTGGTTCGACGTGGTCAGATGAAAAATTCAACCACCCCGGACCACCCCCACTCGTTCCCTCCTTCTCTTCCTGCACATTCTCCTACGAATCTCACACTGTACAGACTCTCTCTCTCTCTCTCTCTTTCTCTCTTTTTCTTTTTTTCTTCTTTTTCTCTGTCTCTCTCTCGTCAGACGAATCTACACACCTACGAGTATCGCGAACTACGACTAACCATAAGCGTAGGAAGAGACAAAGCATGCGATGTGGACGCTCTTAGAGAACGTATTTCGCGAAAAAAGTACCCTCCCCTCCTCTCCCCTACGAACGCGTATTCTACGCTACGGTGGTAACCACTTGTACGATTGCCTTTCTTCCTTCCTTCCTTCCTTCCTTTCTTCCTTCCTTCCTTCCTTCCTTTCTTCCTTCCTTCCTTCCTTCCTTCCTCACTCCCTCCCTTCTTTCCTCTACCTTTCCTTCTTTCATTCCCATTTTTTTTCCTCCTAATAACTCTCCTCGTATCGTACCTTTATCATTCACCTCTTCGATTTTCTCACGAATACGATAACGAAAAGATTTCGACGTAACATCGTTTAATGCAACATACGTAATGTCGAGAGAGAATGATCGAAATTTGATTTACGTATTATCGTAAAAGAGAAAAAAAGAGAATGGAAAATAAAAAAAAAAAAGAAGAAAAAAAAAGAAGAAATAAGGAAAAAAATTACGATCGAGTACGTATTTGTAATTTTAAAAAGTTGTTCGAAATGATAGAAATATTTTGCAAAACAAATTCCGAACGATATTTATAACGCGCTTTCTTTCTTTCGAAATTATCCAGAACCGAATACGAAGCATAGGTAATAAACAGAGGATTTATTGCAACCTGTCGAAGATATAAGATATCTTTTTTCTTCTTCTTGTTCTCTCTCTCTCTCTCTCTCTCTCTCTCTCTCTCTCTCTATCTATTTTTTTTTATTCCCTCACTTTTTTTTGTTTGCTTCCTTTTTTTCTTTTTTTCTTACTTCTTTCCTTCTTTCCTTCTTTTAATCGATAAGCGCCATTGAATTAATACCTTTGAATATCTTTCGTCTGAAAGTAGTAAGTACTTTTTTCGATTTCAAAATTGATAAAAAAAGAGAGGAAAAGAAAAGAAAAAGAAAAAGAAAAGGAAAAAACAATTAAGATAACTCATGTGAGAATTTTCTTTCATATTACTTTATCATTTTCATCGAATGTTCGCCTTTTTTTTGAGAGCGTATCGTTATGATTCGTCTTATCGAATTTGCATTACATATAAAATACTACATTTATTCTTTATAATAATTTTATATAGATCTAAGTTGCATCTAAGTCAGATATACTTAATAATAATAAACTTCATCTTTTCCTTTTTCATTCTTTTCTCTCTCTCTCTCTCTCTCTCTTTTTTTTTCTTGTTCGCACAAACAAACACGCAAAGGTTTTCGCCGTTGCTGGAGGTTGGCGTTTCGCCGAGAGAATTCACCCTCACTACGGTTACTATATCAATCATGTCTGAAATCAATTCCGATCGGAATCTAACAAAGGGAAGACGCCTAACTTATCTCGATCAATCTTAATTCCGAACGGCGCGTTCGATCGGCACGATTACGATGCGTAAAGGGGCATGGACAAGGGCAGGGGGCGGGGGTAGGGGTAGGGGCAAGGAGGGTTGATGAGGGAGGGTTTGCCGAGTGGACGAAGGAACGTCGACGATGCGTGTCCATTGTGTTGCTACGGCTAATGTATTAACGGAGAATAGTGTGGAATAAAAACGTATTCGATAAAAAATACTGGCTATCACAATTGATGAGAAATAATTTTGATTGATTCTAATATTGTTTAGTTTCTAACTAAAATGATGGTGATTAGAAACAAAAGAAAGAGAGAGAGAGAGAGAGAGAGAGAGAGAGAGAGAGAGAGAGAGAGAGAGAGAGATAGATGGATTAACAAAAAAGAAAAAAAAATCAAGGTGTCTTATCAATTTGAAATAATTTGATTACGAAAATCTAATCAAATCGAACGAATTCGTATTTGTACATCGCAACACAATCAGATGGAACTATAAATAAAATGATATTGAAAAATTTATTTGGCAATTGAAATTAAAAAAGAAAAGAAAAGAAAAAAAAGAAAAAATTGCATTCATTTCAAGATACATCGGACAGAAACAAAACTCTGAATGTTCATTTGATGAATATCATAGCTTCCGAAGTTGCAATCATAAAAGTAAATTAATTTAAATTAAAAAGTCAAAATCTTCTTTATAAAATAGAACTTTGCAATACATTTGTATAACAAAGTTCTATTGCGAAATCGAACGAATTTGTATATTAACTCGATTGAATTGTCATCGTAACTTTTCAGATATATATATATATATATATATATATATATATATATATATATATATATATATATATATATATATACATGTGTGTGTGTGTGTACCGATAAATAAAAAAATATATTTACATATCTATGCAAAGATCAGTACGGGTTTTAGATTTTTATAGGACATTTTGTGAGATGGAAAAAGGTTGCAAAAAAGAAAAAAGGAAGAAAGAAGGAAAGAAAGAAAGAAAAAACAAGTAGAAAAGAACGGGAAAGAAAAGAAAAGAAAAGAAAAGAAGAGAAAAAGGAAAGAAAAGAAGTGAAAAGAATAGAAAAGAAAAGAAAAGAAAAATCGATCGCGCATGGTGAAAGATGTCGGATAAATGAGACGCCACGTTACTTAAATCGATCACGATATCTGCACGAAAGGAAAGGAAAGGAGAAGAAAGGAAGAGAGAGCAGGAAAGAGTCGGTGTCTCGGATAAACTCGCAGCTTCTCTCTCTCTCTCTCTCTCTCTCTTTCTCTCTCTCTTTTATTCGCAACAGAGGAGAGAGCGACATTCTCCTCGTTCGAGGTTCCGTGATAGTTGGAGCGTGTGCGCCCCGGCATTTCCATCTTTCGTCGTGCCTGTAACAGGGCGCACCGCTACTCCTTTGATTAATGCCTTCCTGTGGGAGAAGCAAGGAGAGGAACGGTGACGTCGTAGAACTACGACTAATCCCCTCTTGGGATCGTCCTGCTGCGGAGCTTCGAGCTTCAAGAAACGACGAGGACGAAGGTGGAATTGAAGGTGGTGGTGGTGGTCGATGGTGCTGCCGTGAGGCGAGTTTAGGGTGGGTGATGGGTGAGGGATAGTATGAGATGGTTTAAGGAGAAATCGGGTGAAGGGAAAGCTGGAGACGATGCAACGAAACGACAAGGCGAATACCATTTCCAAGAGTCGTCCGTGGACACGCGAGAACTCATTTCCGATTATATCCTTTTCTTCCCGACACCACACCCCTTTTACCCTTCTTCTCTCTCTTTCTCTCTCTCTCTCTCTCTTTCTCTATTTCTCATGCTTCCTTTCGTTATCCTGAACATTGCTGTCAACTTGAACGTTTTCCTAATCGAGTATAGAACACGATTGTCGATTTAATGGATAAGATTCTTGTTTTCTGGTTACGAAGAGATTGTTATATATATATATATATATATATATATAATTACATAGATAATAATTTGATATAATTTATTTGAAATATCGTTATAATTCTTTGGAAGAGTATTGATCGTAACTTTTATTTGTACGATAATATGTATAACATATAAAATGTGTAACGATTGTTTTCTTTTCTTTTTTTTTTTTACATTTAACGATATTTTTTTTTTTTTTTTTTTTTTTTTTTTTGTTGAAGATATAATCAACGTCGCAATTAATGTAACAGTAATGAAATTTTATACAATTCCTTTCCGAGAATTATATTATTTCTTGGCCAAGTCCGAGTCATTAAGAAAAATCTTCTTAAGCCGAGGTATATATTTTCAACTTAACATTTATTTACGAATCAAGGCGTACTTTATTCTCTGATTCTCGAAATGGGCTTGACTTTTTTAGAAAAGAATCCAAAAATATCTGAGATTGTATATGAGAAATTTTACACGAGGAATATTTATGTTTATAACGTAACTAGTCGTCGTTTAATAACGAAAGAAGTGTAACTCATAAAAATAGTAGGGAAAATAGAGAGAAAGAGAGAGAGAGAGAGAGAGAGAGAGAGAGAGAGAGAAATAGATAAAGATAGATAGATAGATAGATAGATAGATAGATAGGTAGATAGATATATACAGAGAGAGAGAGAGACTTATGTGTGCGTGTTTTGAGCTACGCTCGAGTTATTTCTAAGCACGTTTGTGTGTGTGAGTGGGTGCATATTGGTGGGTGCTTCTATGTTGCCTACTTCACTTCGAGCGAATCTCTCTCAACGTACTCTCCTTCAAATAGTCGAATACGTATGCTTCGATCAATCCTTCGATAGATTCACGTATATTCACGGTATAGAAAAGTCGAGACGTTTGACTTTTCTTTTTGTTTTTATTATTATTATTATTATTTTTTTTTTTTTTTATTTCCAAGAGATAGCTCTTACTTTTTCTATTATTTTTCATTTCTTCCTCTCTCTCTCTCTCTCTCTCTCTCTCTCTCTCTCTCTCTCTCTCTCTCTCTCTCTCTCTCTGTCTTTCTAAAAATATCTATTCGACTATGAGAAAACATTCGGGATTGTTTTGTTTTTTATGAGCAATTTTTTTGTTTCTCGTGTAATTTTTTATAACATTAATATTATTAATACCTAATCCAAATTTATTTTATTTTATTTTATTTCATTTCATTTCATTCCATTCAATTTTATATACAAAATTCTATCTCTAATATATATATATATATATATATATATATATATATATATATATATATATATATATATATATATATATATGATATTACGTAATATCTTTCAGAACACGTGGGAATAACTTAACTGATTGTATAAGGAGTAATAAAGTAAAATAAGAAAAAAAATGTTTACATAAACATATGTCCGATATGATCTTGTTTACGAAATATATGATGCAACTCAATCGATTCGGAAATATCGCAAGGAAACGTTTACACAATGCATAAATAATGTTTGTTGATAAAATGTTTATAAGATCGTAAACGATGTATCTAATGTTATTTATAATGAATCAAGTGATACGTTCAATGTTATCAAAAAGAATTATTAAAAATAGATAGAAATTCGACTTTATGTCATAGGAACAAGGTCACACATCAGGTGCACATAGAGAGACGTTTGTATAAACTTTTTTCTTTTTTTCTTTTTCTTATTTTAATGCACCGAATCGATCAGTAAAGTTATATTTAACATGTTCCAAGACAGGCTGTACATTTTACACATTTGAACTCACCTTCATTATCCAACTCTATTCTATTCTATTATATTCTATTTTAGTTCTGAGACATTCAACGAAGATACCTTCGTAGGATCTATCCCCCACTGATCCTACTAATTTCTTATCGTATCTTTCTTATTATCCTCGTCGTATTTCGTGCGATACGTCTCAGTTAGCTCGTATACGCACATCCACCATTTTGCCCGATTACACGGGTGAAAAGACAATTACTTTTAATGTACAACTTCGCTCTCATCTCGAGAATTCAATTAGAATCGTTTTAATTTGTAGGACTTTGATCCGTGGCTCAAAAGCACCCGCGAGACAGTCAGGAACATCGCCTTTTCCTTTTTCTTTTTCCTTTTCTCTTTTTTTTTCTCTTTTTCTCTTATCCTTATTCTCCTTTTTTTTCTCCTTTTCCCCTTTTTCTTTCCTTTCCTCTTTTTCTTCCCCTTGTTTTTTCTTTTTTTTTACTCTTTTTCCCTTCCTTCTCCTTTTTTTCTTTTCTTTCTTTCTTTCCTTCCTTTCTTATTCACAAACTTGGCTCGTACCCTCATATACGTATTCCGCGAGAGAATTCGTTTGCTATTTTTCGTTTCGAATATTATACGTGAGATTTGAACGCAAGAAAGTAGAGAAACGTGAGTTCGCAGAAAGGAAGGAGAGAGAGAGAGAGAGAGAGAGAGAGAGAGAGAGAGAGAGAGAATCTTCGTTGTAGTGAGACGTAAGATCTAGGAGAAAGTGTATTGTAGGTCGGCAAACGAAATAAAATAAAATAAAATAAAATGAAATAAAATGAAATAAAATAAAATGAAATAAAATGAAACGGAATGAAATGAAATGAAATAAAATAAAATAACAATAATAGCAATAATGGTGGTAGTAGTAGTAGTAGTAGTAATAGTAGTAGTAGTAGTAGTAGTAGTAGTAGTAGTAGTAGTAGTAGTAGTAGTAGTAGTAGTAGTAGTAGTAGTAGTAGTAGTAATAGTAGTAGTAGTAGTAATAGTAGTAGTAGTAGTAATAGTAAGTAACAGTAGTAGTAATAATAAAAAAGAAAAAAGAAAAAGGAATAATAATAATAATAATAATAAAAATAATATTTTTCATCGCACAGTAGAAAGGAAGAAGGGAGAAAAGAAAGACGAAATGAAAAGAAAGAGAAAGAGAAAGGGAAAGAAAGAAAGAAATAAAGAAAGAGAGAGAGAGAGAGAGAGAGAGAGAGGGAGAAAAGGAAAAGGAGAAAAGGGCCCGCAAAAGAGGGAAACGAGCTGCTGAGAAAAATAATCCAATTTAAATATAGCGAGAGGCTCGTGGCTCGCCTGTTTTCACGGTTTTTAATTATAAGCGACCCCCGCCAGCAACAGAAGCACCACCACCATCATCACTACTACCACTATCACCACCACCACTAACATTACTGCGAACCACCCTGGTATCACCGTCGCTTTCTTTCTTTCTTTCTTTCTTTCTTTCTTTCTTCTTCTCTCTCTTTCTTTCTTTCTCTTAGAGCCGAGCTCTCGCGCACTTTGTCCTCATGATCCTGACAAAGGAGACCGTTTTTATGGATATTTCATAGGAACATGGCAAGAAGAAACATGCCTCCAGGTATGACGCACAAGGACTCGTCGTTGAGTTTCCTTGCATCGAGGCATCTCTTCTTCTCTTGCAAAGATACGGCACTGGTTAACCCAATTTTGTGAGAAAATTTCATTTATCTCTATATTTCTCTCTCTCTCTCTCTCTCTCTCTCTCTCTCTTTCTCTTTCTCTCTCGCTCTTTTATTGTTTTACTATTACATACAGTAGACTCCTATGTATAGTAAAGGAAATACCATTCGTGTTATATGAATCTATATTATGAGTTGCACATAGCTCATACAATTTCCATATCATTGTATTTTCTCCCTTTCGAACGATGCAACTTTGTCAGACGTGTATTCATGTATCATCGCTAACACGGAGGAGATATTTATCTCTTTATACAGTCATGCATGTAAATTCAATGTCACAAGCTTATATATATATATATATATATATATATATATATATATATATATATATGTATGTATGTATGTATTTATATTTCTGAAATTTGAATTTCATTTTTTTATTGGAAAAATTAATCGTTATTATTGTTACTACGTATCAGAAGTATTTTTTTTAATGGTTTTTTCTTTTTTTTTTTTTTTTTTAAGTATAAGTTACTACCTTAGTATAATATAATTATTGTTGGTTGAAATTATTTATATCTTTTTTTCTTTCTTGTAAGTATGCAAAAAAAAATTTGTTTATAGAGGATTGTGCTGATCAAGTTAGATGAGACACTTGTATAGCGTGTTATACGAGCCCGTCCTTTCTTTCTTTTTTTTTCTCTTTCCTTTTTTATTTTATAGTATTACACGAATATAACTCACAATTTTCGGACAGTATTATATGAACCGGTGTTATCATACAAGACTCTAGTGTATATATGTACATATATATATATATATATATATATATATATATATATATATATATTTCAGGAAAAATATATTAAAACCATGTAGATAATTTGGAAGTAATATATTAATACATCTCTGTATTTAAAGGTTAATTCATTTGTTTTTTATTTATTATTGTTAATTCAAGTCTATAAGTTGATATAATACTAAGTATAAATAATACTATAGATAGAAAAAGATGAAAGAAAAAGAAAATAATGAATAAATAGATAAATAAAAATAAAAAGAATTGAAGTTGCACAGGATTAATCAAAAAAACATTTTTTTTTTTTTTTCCCCCAATAAATATCTACATTCTCTACGTATTTACGTATTCTATAAAAAATTATACTTCATTTCAGTGCACATTTATTCTTAATAATAAATAGATACGAAACGGAGTCACTTGATCGCGCGTTAATTGAAACAACAACAACAACAATAACAAAAACAAAAATAAAAACAACAACAACAACAATAACAAAGTAGTATATATTCATAACTTAAATCGCATTTTTCTTTTTTCACGATAAAAACATTTAGGAATACATGTATATACGCATTTGTATACATGTAACTATGTGATCTTTTAATTCTATTTTACCCCATATAAAATGTATTTTCTTTTCAACGACAACTAGAAAGTCAATAGTTCATTATTACGTGATATCCCTTTAAGGGAATAATCTCGTTAGGACGTACTACTACGTTAGCTCGAACGATTTTATTGCCATTGCGACAATATTTACTCCTTTATCCCTCTACATACGTACCTTCCTCCCCCATATCTCCCTCTCTCTTTCTCTCTCTCTCTCTCTCTCTCTCTCTCTCTCTCTCTCTCTCTCTCTCTCTCTCTCTCTCTCTCTGTCTTTCGTTTCCTTTATTTTAACTTCTTTCACGCATCGTTCGATTACGTACTTTGAGCGAAAAGTACACATTACGAGCTTTTTGAAGCGTCTTTAGTACGTTTCGTGACGACCGTTGTCTTTGAATTATGATTTACGAGAAAAGTCGAAACGAGTCGTACTGGAGTCGAGATAAAGAAAGAAAGAGATAGAGAGAGAGAGAGAGAGAGAGAGAGAGAGAGAGAAAGAGAGAGAGAGAAAGAGAGAGAGAGAGAGAGAGAGAGAGAGAGAGAGAGAGTTTGCTTTGACGGAACAAAACAGCGACATTTTTTAAAGTCTATTCTACTTTGACGATGTTAAACCGGTAGTACGATCGTAAAGGGCGTTGATTTACATCGCTTTGACTGCAAAGTCAAATGGAACCTACGTTGACGTATCCTTTGCTTCGAGAGAAAGAAAGGAATATGGTAGGGTAGATGAGGGGGAGGGGATAGAAGAAAGAGGAGGTAGAGAAGGGTGTACGACTTTCGAGGGATTTGAAGAAAAATAAATAAAATAAAATAAAATAAAATAAAATAAAAATACAAATCAAATACGAAAATGTTTTCCTTATGTGAAATCGATCAAACTATAGTTTACTTTATATTTGAAATATTGAGGATGATTGAATTATTATTTAGAAAAAAAATAAAAAAAAAAAAATAAAAAAATAAAAAAAAATTATTATTATACGTAAAATATTTAATATATGTATACATTTAAATTATATCATATTTCTATGATTATCGTTTCGAATATTTCGATTTATCAATCAATTCAAATCTCTTAGATTACCATAATAATAATAATAATAATAATAATAATAATAATAATAATAATAATAATAATAATAATAATAATAATAATAATCATCATTATTATCAATTTTAGGAATAAAACTATCCTAATTATTTACTCGCGTTTATTCTTTTCTTTATGTAGATTGCATTGTGCGATTAAAAAAAAAAAAAGAAAAAAAGAAAGTAATGTTTATTAATAACTTAGATAAGTAATTCCTTTGAATTAAAATGAATGCGACAAAACGAATAAATAAAAATAACACGATTGGTATTACTTTAATAGATATACTTATGATATTGAACAAACTATATCTATTACTTAGTCTCAAAGTATCATAATATCATAAGCACATATAAATACATAAGTATCAAAAGGTGAAAGGTATCGATATCTAAATAATATTTACTCAGAGGTTTCGATCCTTTATAAGTTTATACGATCTTTAATATGAAATTTCTATTCGATAAAAGTTTCTCAGAAATTTAATATATGCGTATGTCTGTATATGCATAACAATGTTTATTAATTCTTCCACAATTTCGAATATTTTATTCGATAATATTTTCATTCTTTCAATCATTCTCTCGATTCTCTCGGTCGCGATCATTCAATTATTTCTATTTCGTTTAAAATATTTGTAAATATACTCATTGTCATTCAAATAACCATAAGTTATAGTAATCAATGAGAATTAGATTACTACATATATATATATATGATTAAATAAGCAAAGATTGAAGAGAAAATGTCTCGTAAAAGATCATGGGTTTTGGAATTAAATCAAATGTTACGATGAAGATTATGGAAGTAGTGTACAATGTGAATTCGAAACGATTAAGATTTACCTAATGTATTACAAATATGATTAAACACGCAACCATTCATGGTGTATTTAAACTGGTATCACTCGATATCACTCGATATCACTGGTAGAGCGAATAACTTCTTTTTTTTTTTTAAATGAAATATCACACGATTTTTCGAATATATATATATGTATGTATATTACGACATACATATATTCGTTGATATAATTTACTAATAAAAAAAAGATCGATGGTTCGACGGATTAATTGAATAATTTTTTAATGTTTTATAAAGAAAGAATAATATAAAACTCTGTTTTCGTTTGAATTATTACTTACACGATATACATATGCACGTACGTGAGTATATGCGAATAATGTGATTATACGAATATCTCATTCCGATTGTTATTTATGTGAATATATGTATACAATGTGTAAGATTTAAGAATGATAATTTTTTATCTCAATGGTATTAATCGTGTTAATCGGGTTCAAAGATAAATCATTAAAATCTTTGACAAAAAAAAAAGAAAAAAAAAAAAACACGACTAGCAATACAATGTCACATCGATAAGATATTAAGACGATAGAAAAAGAAGTGATAACGAGTAAAAAACAAAAAAAAAACAAAAATAAATAAATAAAAATATATTACGTATGAATATTATCCATTTTAACAAAAGTAATTCTTTTTACTTTTTTCTTTTTTTTTCTTTTTCGTAAAACTCTTGAATCATCTTCAACTCTGACAGTTCATTTAATTAACCCAACTCGTTAGAAAACAATATTGTATTAAAATAAGTTTATAAGTAAAAATGTCTAGTATGTATTATGTGCTAGGTATATAAAAGAATATATTCTTTGTAACATTTAATATTATATCGAAAGCGTAAAAAAGAGAGAGAAAAAAAAAGAAATCAGACGTAGATATGAATGAGAATAAACGATTAGATTAAAATAAATGATAAATATATCCTACGGATTAAGATATATTATCATATAAGTAATATAAAATGATTTGAATAACGTATTTTCTTTCTTTCTTTTTTTCTCTCGTTTTTTTTTTTTTTCTTTTTTAATACTCACGTGACCGAGCTTTTCTTCCTTCCGCCTTTTGGGATCACTTTCAAGGTCAGGCGTGCGAGTACGAAACTTTTCAGGAGGCGAAACCGATTGTCGAAGTCGCTCATCGGTTAGTGCAATTGGTTTACGATCTTCGGGCGTTTCCGCAGCGGCACGATGTTGCTGCAAATCCGCAGGCTTAAGAAGGGCCTGAGCCTGTGCCTGAACCGCTGCGGCCGCAGCCGCTGGATGGGCCGGTGGGGCCAGATGAGGAGGAACTCCTGCGGCAGCCGCAGCGGCTGCCGCACCCGCAAAACCCAACAACCCACCAGGTGGAAGTCCACCAACTACCGCACCATGAGGCAGTTGTTGCGCATGAATTTGTTGCTACAAGTTCATAACAAGAGTTTTACGTTTTATATACACAAAAGAAAATGAGAGAGAAAAAAGAGAGAGCAAAAAAAAAAAGGAAAAAAAACCGCCTCCATCAAGATCAAACTCAAACAAGTTTAATAAATGAACTTTATTTATTTATAATTTGTTTATAATTAAAAATTTTAATTATTATCTTAAGTAATCGCAAGTAAAATTAGAGATTATTTTATATATATATATTTTTTTTTAATCAAAAATTAAATAATTATTTTCTGATTCGTCGTTTTGTTTGAAAATATTATTACCATAGATCCGTAAAGATAAATCCGCATATGTTATTGAAATATTAATTCTAATTATTCCAATTAGTACGATAGTTATTCTGCCGATCGTAATTTTTTAGTATTTTTTTTTTTTTCTTTTTTTAACGCAAAAATTTATATAACATAATTTGTCATTTTTTTTCCCTATTACGAATAAACATCTATCTTAATAAAAACGATGCAGCGTCATCCTTCCGGAAGTAAAAGTTTACAACACTGAAGTGATAAGAGTTAAATTATAATCTCTTCTGAAAAAAAAAAAGAAAAAAAAAGAAGAAAAAAATAAAAGAAAAAAAAAAAATTATTTATAATATAATTATATTTATCCAAGTTCTATCTAAATTTATTAAATATCAATCGATAAGAATGATCTTATTAACTTACCAACAACTGTTGGAGTCCTTGTTGTTGTTGTTGCTAAGACAAAAGAAAGAATAAAATTCCTGACTGACCCATATTATTATTGAAAAAAAGGCAAAAAAATGAAATAAAACAAGAATGTTACATGCAGAAAATAAAAAAAAAAAAAAAAAAAAAGAAAAAAAAAACAAATATATTGAAATGTGTGTTTTATTACGTTGATGTGAGTTTGCATATGATAATTTTTTAAGAAGATTTTTAAAGATTAAGGGGTAGATTTTTGAATGACTTAAATTAAGTCCATGGTCCGTGGTTGAAATATATAACTTGTGGATTTTTGAAAAATGTGAATAGGAAACGTCAGCTGGGGGAGAGAAAATTCGAAAAGGGCCCCTTGGGCCTGTTAAAAATATAATCATACTATATAATCAATGAAAGTAATAATGATAATAATAATAGTAAAAATAATGATGATGATGATGATGATGATAATGATGGTGATGATGAAGATGATAAAAATAATAATGACGATGATAATAATAGTAATATAATAATAATAATAATAATAATAATAATAATAATAATAATAATAATAATAATAATAATAATAATAATAATAATAATAATAACAATAATAATAATAATAATATTAATAATGTGAGAAAGAGAGCGAGAGAGAGAGAGAGATAGAGAGAGAGATAGAGAGAGAAAAAAAATACAAATCAAATACTTACCCCAATGATCGCGTTCAGCTCGGACATGGTAACTTGTTTCGCCCTCTCCACAGCGTTCGCCACCTGCTGCTGATGCTGTAAGCCATGCTATCATTATCGCGTCGTGGTCGCACTCGATTGTATGTTTATAAACACTTGTGCCAAACAGAAAGTCAAAGACTCACCTCTTGCGCCAAAAAGGGTAATAATTGTACGATTATCGCGTTCAGCCTCTTAGCAATCTCCGTCTGTAATTGTTATATTAAATGTCGATTAATGATACGATAATTTCAAAATATGAATAAACGTATCAATAAGAATAAATAGATTTTAGATCATTTTATTATTTTTCTTTAGTATTTTTATTTATATTATTATTATTATGTTAAATATAAACTGAGCTCATACGATTCTTAACGAGTTACAATAATCGATAACAGTTATTCTTAGAAATGATTGTTTCTTTTTTTTTTTTATTTATTTATTTTAAAACATGCTCGTCCACGAATTTATCTCTTAATTTTTCTCTCTCTCTCTCTCTCTCTCTCTCTCTCTCTCTCTCTTTTTTATAATTGAACAGATACGATATTAAGAAGTATCGTAATTTACGATCGCTTTATCATTTCATTCGATATAATCTGTAATCTGTTTATTAGTAATCTTGAGGGAATGATCAATGTCTTTTCTTAGTGTTAGTGTTTGATTTTAAGTCGATTTTTTTTTGAGTCGAATTAGAATCGATTTTGTCGCGATAATGCACGTTCCGTGACTATAAACGAAACATTTTCTCTTTTCTTCTTATTTGAAATTATCCTTCAAGATACGAGTATCGATCATGGCTAATTCGTGAATATCCGAAGAATTGATATGAATCAGATTAATTTTCGAACCGTGTGCGTTTGATTTTCGCTTTATTTCAAGAATTATATTCATTTTTTTTTTTTTTTTAAATATATTAAACTTCGAATTTACCGACCAAATTTAATTTTCATTATACGTAAAAAAAAAAGAAAGAGAGAGAGAGAGAGAGAGAGCACTATAGAATTTTAAAAAAATATCTATACAAAATCTATCACGAACATTTATCATTTTTGGTAGTATTAAAAGTACAGGATGGATCAAAATGTAGGTGACATTTAAAAATCGTTTACTCTTTCATGAGATTTTTTTCGACAAATTCTTTTTTTTCCATTTCTTTTACTTTTGCTTTTTTTTCAGATAGTAAAAGCACCAGCTTAAGAACTATTGATCCATTCTAGAAATTTTCAATTCGGTCTGTATAAATTAATATAAATCAATCATACGCAATATAAATCCTTTCGCTTTAATTGTTCAAACAAACGACGAAGTGAGAAAAATACATACATTGGCCTAAATTCGATTAATATAATCACAAAAATATACGAATAAAGATTATGGTATGGTATTGCCAGGCCGGCAAATATCAAATTAAAATTAAATTAAATTAAATTAAATTAAATTAAATTAAATTAAATTAAATTAAAATAAATTAAATTGATTATATAATATAAATTTAATTTATGTCGTATGGTGGACCCTTATTTCAGGAGGGCCCGAGGCGACTGCAGGCTATCGCATATACGTAAATATGCATCACTGTTGAGAAACGAAATAAATAAACTACGTATATACTTAATAGAATCCATTGGATGAAGTTATGTAAATACATATATACTTGATACTTAACCACTTGCGGTGCAAAGAAAGTCACGGTTGACGTGCCACGCACGTCATTATTCTTTCTGCAACAATCGATGACGTGTGTAACACGTCGCTGACGTTCCGATAACAGAAGTATCTAAACGTGCGTGGCACGTCGTTCCACCGCAAGTGGTTAACTTCAAGTTGAGGAAAAAGAAATGAAGAAACGTGTTATTTGAAATAGATCAAAATAAATGACGAATGAAAATGATAGCGATGTGCAATAACGTTGGAATAAGTATTATAGAATAGGATTAGCGATTTGAAATAGGGAACGTATGGGGATTTTCTTTACAATTATTTTTCTTTTTTCATTTATGTTCCATCCTAGTATATTTGACGTTGAAGAAAACACACAAAAAAAAAAAAAAAATAAGAAAGGAATCACGAAACGTTGCGTCTCATAAACTCCCCGTGTCAGACGAAAACAACGAATTCTCTCGGGCAACTGCTTATCGATCTTTTTTTTCTTTCTTTCTTTTATACATTTCCCACGGCTCTTAAGTTTCTGGGTCATCTAAAAGTGGCCTCGTTAAGACCATCGTTGTCGTCGTCATTCCGGTGTTAACAAAATTTTAGTCCGCGTAACATCTCATCGAGTATCCTGACTTTTCATTGTATTTCTTTAATTCTATTTTTTGTTTGTTTGTTTATTTATTTATCTATTATACGATTTCGAGTAAACGTATAAATATATTGATGACTGTTATATGATATTAACAATATGTATCAATTATTTTTTGAAATCAATATTCACGTATTATTTGGATCACATTTTCGTCCTCCCTTCCTCTTCCTCCCTTTCCTCTTAGAAAATAAAAAAAGAAGGAAGAAAAAAAAAGAAAAATAATTTTGATCGAAAACTTGTCATTTGAAATTAATTACCTATCAATGAGAGAATGAGAGAGAGAGAGAGAGAGAGAGAGAGAGAAAGAGAGAAGACAATAATATAGAAAAATTCAGAGTGACGAAGTAAAATTGAAATTATTTTAGAAAATGACGAGTTAAAAAGCATATTTTCGACTATTCCTCTAACCATAGTGGCAAGACAGTTTTCTTTTTCTTTTTTCTTTTTTTCAAACTTCTACTTGCGTCCGAACATTTTTCTACCATCGAAAAAATATAGACGAATTTTTTTAATAACTTCGGCATCGATCGACGGAAGTAAAAATATTGTTTTTTCACGATCTTGCTGAGAAACCATTGTGATATCTTTTGGTTTGAGTTAAAAAAAAAAAAAAAAGAAAAAAGAGCGACAAATAAAAAAAAAAAAAGAAACAAAAGAAAGGATCAACGACAAAAAACATGAAGGACATTGTTTGCAAATATTCAAACAGATCGTTCGAAAGAATGGTTTAATACGATCAGAAAATATCATAGAGTAGATGTATCAGGATACCTTATCATGTATTATGGACCTTATTTCTAAATCCCAGAATCATACACATATGTCGTGATCTCCCCTTATAAGTTATCCGAAGTATGCCATTCAAACTTCTTCACCCTCTTTCTCTCTCATCATCCCTTTCTCTCTCTCTCTCTCTCTCTCTCTCTCTCTCTCTCTCTCTCTCTCCCTCTCGCTCTTTCTGCTATCCCTTGCTCTGATTATAACATAATTACGAATATTACCGAGGGTGGAAAGTTAGCTCGGACTTTCTCCCTCGTTTGCGTTCTTTCTCACGTTTAGTTCGATTTTCTCTAAAAGAAAAGAAAAAAAGAAAAAAAAAAAAAGAAAAGAAAAAAAAAGGAGAAAAAATAAAAAACAGGAAGTAGAAGGAGAGAAAAAAAAAGCCGATAGAAAAAGGGCAAGAGGGTGGAGACGAGGGAAGAGTATATACACACAGTCATATATATATATATATATATATATATATATATATACATGACCGTGTATATATATATATATATATATATCGTATAGACGTTCGACGACGAATGGATCGAGAGGGTTGTAGGAGGGTGAAGGGGAGTTCGGTGGTTCGAAGGGAAAATAGACGAAAGAAAGCGCGTAGATTTCGAGCGCGAAGTGACAAAAAAATGTCGGCCGAGACTGGAGGGAAAGACGGACGGATGGACGAATGGCAGACGGGCGGAGTAAGAGGATAGAGGGAGGGAGTAGGGGAGGGGGCGGTGAAAGGGGAGGGAAAAGGATACGAAGAAACGGAAGAAAGAGACAGAAAGATGGAAAACTGTCGCGTCCATGTTAGTTCGATTCCGCGTACCGTACCGTACCGTACGTAGCGTCGCGTCGCGTCGCGTGGCGATGCCTGCGGGGGTTGAAAAAAGTTGGACGAAAAAATCGGCTGGTCGCCGACGGTAGAAGAGAGACTCGATAGAGAATGGAGAAAGAAAGAGAAATAGAGGGAGACATAGACGGAGATAGACGGAGAGAGAGAGAGAGAGAGAGAGAGAGAGAGAGAGAGAGAGAGAGAGAGAAAGAGAGATGGATAGATGGATAGAGGAAAATGGTGAGGTGGGGGTGAGACTGGGTTGGATTGGGGATGAGGTGGCGAGGAAAGAGGGATGAAGAGGAAATTCATGCGACAAGCCAACGGCACAAGTGTTGTCCAGTACGAAAAAATGGTTATTCCTTCTCGAATGTGCCCGATGCACATGCACGTTTTCCCGCAGAACGGATGGTCCACCGGGGTCGGTTGGAAGAGTAGAGAGATACAGAGAGAGAGAGAGAGATATATATATATAGAGAGAGAAAGAGAAAAAGAGAGAAATACAGAGAGAGAGAGAGAGAGAGAGAGAAAGAGAGAGAGAGTGGGGAGAGGGGGATGGTTTGAGGGGTTGGACGGGAGAGATGGCCGAATTGCAGGCGGAGGAGGAATATAGGAGGAGGTGCAGGTAACATTGAGATTAGCAACGGGTAAAAAATCGATGTCATCGCCCCCAGCCCAGCGCATACACCCTCGCCACCCAGCCGACTCGACTCTCTCTCTCTCTCTCTCTTTTTCTCTTTCTCTCTCTATCTCTATCTCTCTCTCTGCCTACCCTACCTACCTACCTACCTACCTACCCCTGCAGGGCCAAATAAAAGAACTCGAATATACGCGACCGCGTCTGCGTCTTTCGTACGTGTGGACGCGGCTCGGATTCGTCCGTGCGAGCGACCTCGAGCGTAGATTCGTTTGGTACTAGAGAGAAAGAGAGAGAGAAATATATATATCGAGAGAAAGAGAAAGAGAGAGAGAGGGAGAGAGAGAGAGAGAGAGAGAGAGAGAGAGAGAGAGGGAGAAAGTGTGAACGAAAGAGCGAAGGCAGAGAGAGAAAGAAAGAGAGAAAGAGAGGTAGGGGTGGATGGATGGATATACGCACGTGTGTGCGTCCGTATATGTCCGTGAGAAACTGGAAAGGCAGCTTGAGTTATGTGCAATTGGTCAACCTGCACATTTTTTATCGGACGTCGAGTATAGCCGCGATGGGGAAACGCTAGTCGCCCACCCGCTACCAGGGAAGCGTTCGCCATCGACGGGGAACCCTACCATCGTTCGACGATTTCTTTTTATTTGTTTTTCTTTCCCTTAAAAAAAAAAAAAAAAAAAAAAAAAAGGAAAAAAAAAAAGAGCAGAAAAGAAGATCGACCCATTCAAAAAAAAAAAGACAAAAAAAGAAGAAAAAGAAGAAGAAGAAGAAGAAGAAGAAATGAAAAGAACGAAATATAAACGAGCTTGAACTTTCATCTTTCTTATTGGCGTAAGATGATCGTCAATATCTTCTTTTTTCGATGATCAAATCATTTTTAGAATCAGAGCTCTCTCTCTCTCTCTCTCTCTATTTCTATCTTTTCTTTTGGATTCATCTCAATCTCCTTCTATAATTGCATATAAATATAAATGTTTATGACGGAAATATATCAACGCGAAATGAATCGAGCGAGATTATATGTTCGGTTTTAGCGTTTTCCCTTGGCTATTACTTTAACTGAAACGCGGACGATTTTCACGAGTTTCTTCAAAGGAACTAATCCTGTACATATTTGATAGTTTCACAGAAGCTAAGCTATTCGAAGGTATTCGAGTAATTACTATGATATTGCATAAGTTATTCGGCTTTGCCTTTCTATACTTAAATGAACGAAGACATTGATGTGTCTGTTTGTCGGATACTTTCACGTAATAAAGTTGGGCGAGAAGAGAAAAGAGAGAAGGGGGGAGGAGGAGGGGGAGAAAGGGAGACGATGCATGATTTATATTGTAATTTGTTTGCTTTTCTTTCTTTTTCCCTTCGGATAATATTGTATCGTTTGTTTCCAAATGAGAATTTAACCCAAAATGTTCATTACGACAAATGTATAATATAAGTAAATCAAATTAATTCCACTTATATTTCGTTGTCGGCATTGACGTTTTTTTTTTCTTTTTCTTTATAATTAAATCAACGCTTTTTACCGTAAGAGATTTTTAAAAATGTAAAAGAAGAAGAAGTAAAGAAAGAAAAAAAAAAGATGACAAAATTGGATAGGATAGAGATAGATAAATAAGTAATGACCGACAATGACAGAAAATTTGTCTAATTTAACGTGGCTAAGTGCGAAATGCGAATTCGTTTATAGAAATGAGAGCAATGAAATTTAGACAAAAAGTAAACCGTCCAAGAAATATCAAGGGAAAATATTCCATATTCCTTGCGTGTTATCTTCATTACGTTGGATATATATATATATATATATTTAATTATCTTTTTATTCTCTTTTTCTTTTTTCTTTTTTTATTTAATTAACTCCCTATCTTTCCATAAAAGTTTACAATCTCGTACGTGAATATTTGAAATATATATATATATATATATATATATATATATATATATATGTGTATATATATATGAAAGAAATGATAGTTTCGAATTTCTTGAAATATCGTGGACGATGGCGAATCGATGTTATGCACTTTCTATACCTACTATTACACATACTCTTCGATTCGCAAGACCATTTCGCACGTAGGATTTCTATCGAAGAAAATATCTCGCGGCATACATGACTCTCGCTCGAGTGGAGGAAAAGGAGGAAACGGAAAAGGGAGGGATGGGGATTTAGGAGGGGGAGGGGTAGTTGGGGGATAGGAAAACGTGGTGTAGACGGGGTATGGGAATCGTATGGAGATCGATTTCGAGAAAACACGAGGTAACCGCATACAAACGACGAGAAACACGCAAGGCGTTCTTGAAAACATTTTCAAATCTCTTCCTGCCTTTCGAAATAACAAAAGCCGTTTTATGTTGTAGATATTTTGAAAGAGAATAATTCGTACTGGAGCTTGTTCGCTCTAACGCCCGTTGATTTTCTAGCAGCTACTTTGTATAATGAGCGAGCGCTCTCCGGATTTGATAATAATAGTCCATGCAAAAGAGTTGATAGAAAGAGAGAGAGAGAGAGAGAGAGAGAGAGAGAGAGAGAAAGAGAGAATGAGAGAGAGGGAGATTGAATATTCCTAGGTGAAATAAACTGCAAGTCCGTAGAGGATAAAAGAAGAAGAAAAAATGGAGATGGGGAGGTGGGAAAGACGGAGAGATGGAGAAAAACCAAACAAAAAGAAAAAGAAAAAAAAAGAGAAACAAACCAAAAAAAAAGGAAAAAAGAGAAAAAGAGAAAAAGAGAAAAAGAGAGGAAGAGAGAGAGAGAGAGAGAGAGAGAGAGAGAAAAAAACGAAAATAAATAAAACGAAACGAGGATGCAAAAATGCAGCTAATTTTCTAGGGGATTAACGGGAGAAAAAAAAGTTTCAACGATTAAAACGATTTTTCTACATTTACATTTACATTTCCGAACGTTGTATATATATATATATATATTTTTTTTTTTCTGTTTAAAAAACGGAGGAAAAAAAAAGTTTCACACGACAATCGGGAATTATTCTTCATTGAATAAATAAATTTGACGAAGTAGTCGAGGGTGACGTTTAAAAATGTAGACGGAAGAATCGACGACGACGACGACGACGACGACAACGACGACGACGACGACAAACTTCGGAAAACGTTCTTCTCTTTTCTCTCGAAAAGAGAATCGTTACTTGACACCTCTCGCCAAACAGACAGCGAGGATAGATTAGATTTTCTTGATTACATAGAAGCACAAACGAACGAGAGATAGATAGACAGAGACAGAGGCAAAGACAGAGACAAAGACAGAGACAAATAGAGAAAGAAAGAGAGAGAGGGGAGGGGGAGGAGAAAGAGAGTGTACCTTTCTCTATCTCTATCTTTATTTGTACGTCTATCATTCTATTTCTTTTTCCTCTTTTTATTTATGAGTGACTTTAATAGGTTCGATTAAAAAAAAGAAATTTTATTGCGATAAATGACGAATTCGCGAAGTACAAAGATACCCAGGTGCATTAATCCCCAAATTGACTCTTTTCGAGGGCGAAGAGGACTTTCAATTAAGTGATAACGCTTATCATTGACTCGTAGCTACGCTGCGAGCTATCTTGCAACATGAAAATTCTCTCTCTCTCTCTCTCTCTCTCTCTCTCTTCCACCCTTTCTTTCTCACTCATCCGCATATATTCCTCTTCCTCGATGTGTTTTTTAACTAATTCCCCTCCGGCGGTACTAACCACCCCACTCCGTTCCCTTAGCTTCACCATCAACGCGCGCTCTTACCGATCATCCTTTTCTAAACTACCTTTTCTATTTTTCTTTTAAACGTTCATGGAGGTCGCATTTACTATCGTCAATCCCTCAGACATCGTATATCTATCTTCTTTCTTCTTTCCCCCTTCTCCATCTTCTCTTCGCTCACTCACTCTTTCCCCTATCACTCTTTTTTCCTTTATTCTCTTTATTTCTCTTTCTCTCTTATTTCCATTATTTCTCTTTCTCCCTTTCTCCCTATCTCTCTTATTCTCTTTTTTCTCTTTCTCTTTTTCTGTTACTCTTTTTATTTCTCTTTCGTTTCTCTCTTTCTCTCTCCCTCTCTCTCTCTCTTTCTTTCTTTTTTTTTCTTTTTTTTTTTTTTTTTTTTTTTTATATATAACTTTGCCCAACCAAACAAAAATATCTTATTTCCTATGGAAATCGTGGTTGAATACCACGCGCCGCTTCCGAGAGGCGCGTACGTGCGATGATTAACGAAAGCGTTCAAGCAATTAGTAGCGAATTCCGAGTAGAAAGCTTAACGCTACACCAGGGATAATTTCGACACAGGCAGGACATCTTTGATTTTCTCTGCTTTCGGACTAACTGCTTTTTTTTCTATTGTTTTCTCTTTTTTTTTTTTTTTTTTTTTTTTGTATATGAAAACTAAAACGAAATGAACAACGTTCAACGTTATCTATAGGTATCATTTGGAAAAAAAAAAATTAATAGAAATGAAAAATAAAATAGAAAAAAGAAATATCAAAATTAACGTAGGTCGCATTGTTTCAATTTTTTTTTTTTTTCTTCAAAATGATATATATATATATATATATATATATATATATATATATAGAGAGAGAGAGAGAGAGAGAGAAAGAGAGATCAAATGAAATTAAAGAGCGATTATTGAAACAGTTCCGTTTTATCTCATTGACTTCTCTACTTTGTTATTTATATTAGCCGACCATCACGTTGTAATTTCAATCGTTCCAACTTCATCTCATTAATCGTTAATTAATGATTCGCCAACATATAGAAATATGAGGAATTAGTAGAATTATCCAACGGATTAATCGTTGAGACTCACTACTACCTATCTCCGTTCACTTTCTATCTCTCTCTCTTTTTCTCTCTCTCTCTGTCTGTCTGTCTGTCTGTCTGTCTCTCTCTCTCTCTCTCTCTCTCTCTCTCTCTCTCTCTCTCTCTATCTCTGTATCTCACCCCCATATCCTCCCACCATGCGCACTCGTTTTTCTTTCTCGATTTTCTCCGTAAAAAGTCGCGCTTTTATCTCTGATAGCGTTTCAAATTGCCCCACGTCAGGCACCGTCGCTCACATCGACGAATTATATTCTCTCGAAAGAAAGAATTTCACGGATGCACGTTCGTGACTCGTTCGTGAAAACATATTTACGAAATCGGTTAACTGTTATTTTCTCTTTTGTTTAATAAAAATGAATAAAAGATTGTTCGATGGTCGAGAAAATACAATAGTAACAATTTGTTGAGAACAAAAACGAAAAATAGAAAGATATATTTATTTTATGTTTACGGGCGAACGAAAATATTTAACTTCTTTTTTTTTTTTTTGTTTCTTTTATCTAATTTATTTTCGTTTCCAATGCTTATATAGTTATCCGTATGGTCTTAAAAAATAAAAGCCCGTCGGATACGAAGAACGTATATATGCGGCCATCGAAATATTTACGTAGAGATAGGGAGATACATGTATCTTCCATCTTAAGCGTTCCGTTCACGGAAAACACATTATTTCATAAGCGCGCAGATCCAAAAGGATTAATAGT
This sequence comes from Vespa crabro, assembly GCF_910589235.1. Classification (NCBI taxonomy): domain Eukaryota; kingdom Metazoa; phylum Arthropoda; class Insecta; order Hymenoptera; family Vespidae; genus Vespa; species Vespa crabro. Next base: position 3,345,841 of record NC_060964.1, read on the forward strand.
TTATAGAAATAAAATTGGAACAAGAAGGAGAGAGAAGGAGATAAAGAGAGAGAGAGAGAGAGAGAGAGAGAGAGAGAGAGAGAGAACGATGCAAATAAGTGAGATATATATATTATTACTAAGTATTGTTGTTGAACGATTTGACTTTAGCGGGCTTTAAATCTTTGCTGATTAAATTTAACTCCGAAATAATGAAATTAATATAAGTGAATTGCGTCAATGTAAACTGAATTTATTTGTCCTAATCGTCGCAATGTTATTTGCTAATCATTGTCAATATGAACTTCCATTATTTTTTCTTTTTTTATTTCATTTACACAATAGGTATTAAACAATAATAATATTAATAACAATGATAATAATAACTTCTACTTTTTAATTTCTCTCATTCTTATTGATTCCTAAAGAAAAAAAAAAAAAAAAAAAAAAAAAAAAAAAAAAAAAAAAAAAAAAAAAGCGAATAAATAAATACTAAAATATTTCATCTATATAAACATTAAAAGTGTCTAGTGATAATGATTTTCTTGAAACGCGACAAGATAATCTTTTAAAAGTTAAGAAATTATATTTATCGATCATATATTGAATAAAAAAGTTCCGTAATAAATTAGTTTTAGATGAACAAATTAATACATTAATATGTCATCGTAAATATTCTTTTATTTTATATATATATATATATATATATATATATATATATATATACACGTTCTACATATAAATAATATCTTCATTTACGATATGACATTTTGTTTAAAAAGTATAAAAATGTGTTTTGGAAAAATAAATTTATTGTTCGTTAATGTTGCAATACAACATCGAGATATTCTTAACTAAGAAATAAGATCGTATCATTTCAGAGCCACCGCCATCGGTATCACCGCAAGACCGACATCAATGATCGATCTCACCCTCTTTCTCTCTCAACCTCTCCCTCTCTCTTTCACACAACCATCCCCTTACTCGCTTACCCCCACCCTTCATCTCCCCCCCCATCTCTCTCAGTCTCTCTCCGTTTTTTGATCTTCCTCTCTTTCACGACTTTCAAGATCCGTGACCGCAAGAGCTATGAGTGTTTAAAGAGAACGAACGTGTATATGTATGTATGTGTATGTGTATGTTTGAGAGAGAGAGAGAGAGAGAGATCGTAATCCAAACTAGGACATCGTCGCCGACGAATTCGAGTTAGCTCGAACTAGTATAAGCGGTGGTGTACGTTCGTGTTTGGGGGTTGAAAGTAGAGTGAGAAGCAAATGTTGGCTGCTAGCTGCTAGCTGCTAGCTGCGGGTAAAGAGAAAGAGTCAACGACTAAGGATTTTCATTTGAGAGAAAGAGATAAAGAGAGTGGGGAGGGGTGGAAGGGAAAAAAAATATTGTAATAGAAGAACACAGGAGGGAGAGAGAAAGGAAGAGAGAGAGAGAGAGAGAGAGAGAAGCGATCATCGACGGTGGTAACTAAAAAGGGTAAAAGCGGGAGACTAAAGAGGGATATAGGGCTCTAACCTCGTAGGGGAAGATTGTTTTCATTCGGTTAGAAGAGAGAAGGGAGAAGAGAAAAGGATGAACGGGGAAAGAGGGGTTCCAATTGAAAAGAAGCGAGAACCGAAGAAGAACCACGGCTCGAAAGCCGGCTAAGTGTCAGAGGGACAAGTAGTGGGGTGATGATTTATTTTTTTTCTCTCTTTTTCTTTCTTTCTCCTTCTTCATCTTCTTCGTCTTTTTTTTCCTTCTCTATACCTCACCCTCACGCCCTCTGCCCTCCCCCGCCCCACCTTCTTTCTCTATCTCTCTGTCTGTTTGTTCGTTTGTCTTTCACAAGCATACACACGCGCACATATAGCGCGCATACACACACACACACACACACACACACAGATATCTCTTCTTTTCTCTCGTGTTTTCTCTAGAGACCAGCGAAAGACAGAGGAATGAAATAGGAAGCGATGGACTACCGTTAACGCCAGGAGGCCGCGCCGTCGTGATAAATGATAAATGATACGTGATAAATGATTTTAAAGAAAAAAGGAGAAGAGAGAGCGACAGAAAGAAAAAGAGAAAGAGAGAGAGAGGGAGGGAGGGAAAGAAATAAAAAAAGAAAAGAGAGAGAGAGAGAGAGAGAGAGAGAGAGAGAGAGAGAGAGAGAGAAAGGATCGTTACTCGGATGATCGATGCACGAGCTACGTAAATTCGTTGGGGGTGGTAGGAAAGACGCGAGTACACGATATTATAGATTATTTCCGGTACACACCGTGGCTCGTCTTTTATCGTGAGGCTCATGGTAGACGGGAAGAATGGTGGAGGAAGAGGAGGTAAAAGAGAAAGAGGAGTAAGAGGTGGAGGAATAGGAGTAGGAGTAGGAGGAGGTGGAGAAGGAGGAGGAGAAAGAAGAGGATGAGGATGAAAGAGGTGGAGGCGGCGGTAGCGGTGGTGGCAACGCTGGTGGTGATGGTGGTGGTGGTAGTAGTGGTAGAAAGAGAGAAAGAGAGAAAGTGGGGAAAAGGACGAAGAGAAGAGAGGGTGAGTTGGTTGGTTGGTTGGTTGGTTGGTTGGTTGGTTGGCTGGTTGGTTGGTTGGTTGGTAAAGGAGATAATTTATCGTTCTTCGTTCTCGCCGATCGTGCCGGCGCTCGGTTCAAACGTTGCAAATAAAACAGATTAATCCTTCGGAGAGATGTAAATTGCAAATTGTCCGCGAGCGTGTTCGAGGGATGAGAGGAGGAGAGGAGGGGAGGAGTAGGAGTAGGAGGAGGGGCGATATTATTACGGTTAATTAGGGAGTCGCGAATAACCAATAACTTTTCATTTTTCTTCCAATTAACGTCAGTTGGGATTCACGAAAAAAAATGGGATAGATAGATAGATAGGTAGAGAGAGAAAGAATGAGAGAGAGAGAGAGAGAGAGATATTAAAAAGAAATAGAAATGTATAATAACGCGTTACATTAGATTCGTTCACAATTTGTCGCTGTATCGGACTTTTGTACCCTCCTCGGGGATTCATTTCCTATCTTAACTACCCTTCTTTCTCGACCCTTTTCCTCACTTTTTTTTCCTCAACTTCTTACTTTTATAACAACTCTATTCATCAATTAACAGTTAAAACTGCGACAATTTCTGTCAAGTAGTTTTCTCCCTTTCTGAACATTCCCGAACGTTCTCTTTCTTTTCCTTTTTCATTTCTTCTTTTTGTTGTTCATATATATATATATATAAACATAAAAATTTATTAATTACTTGCCGATTATGATAAAAAAAAATAGGAAAATGTTATTCGATTTTATCTAAGTGGATATATAATCCGACGGTAAAAATTCTTTTTATATCTATTTATTATACGTGTATATATATATATATATATATATATATATATATATATATATTTATGTAGAAAAGTAGTATACTGGAAACTTACTTTTTTTGAAATATCTCTTTCGAGATGAAATTTTTATTAACGAGGATTAAAAAATTTCTCTTTCTCTCTCTCTCTCTCTCTCCCTCCCCCCTCTCTCTCTTTCTCTCTTTCGATGACGGCACGATGAGAGTACTCTTTCCGGTTGTATTTATATTTTCTTTTTCTTTTCCTTCTTCTTCCTCTTTTTCCCCCCTTCCAAATAACGAACGATTCGCGAAGTGGGATGGCATCGATTTAAAATAACACGGTCGAATGAATCTTCGAAGAGCCTAATTGTAAGTATATTTCGCCGCAGGGTATAAAGTAGTGGGTGGTATAAGTTGAAGTGGAATGGGATTTAGGTAGGGGCAGCGTATCGGCGAATGGACGCAATTTCCTGACGATTCAAGCAAGTAGTGTCCCATTGCACGAGAAGTACTTATTTTCCTTCCCTTCTTTCTCCGTTTTCCCCTTCTCTATTTCCCGAGTCTAACAACCAATACTCGATTCACGTTGGGCTTGCACCCCATTAGAATCCCTCGCCCTACGGGTACAAGGGTGAGAAATGATCGGCCGCTAATGCTAATGAATATCAGCTCGTCCCGCACGAGGCTGCGCGACAAGGGGTATGAGGGATAAGGGATGAGGGATGAAGGGGAAATTGTTTGGAGTTTCGGCTAGGCGCTATTGGCTAGTGGCAGTAAGCAGGCAAGTGTCTAGCGTGTTTGAACGAGGGCGACGACTAACTCGCTTTTAAGAAAATTGCTGACAGAAGGGTGATCGCTCGCTGTTTCCCTTAATTAGCCGAAATTACACGATTTCCCAAGCTTAAACGTCCCTTCACCTTTCTCTCTCTCTCTCTCTCTTTCTCTTTCTCTTTCTCTCTGTCTTTCATCTCTTTTTCCCTTTCAATTCAAAGCAATCGGTTTCTCGATCTTCTTTCAAGAAAACGAGCGTATCGTCTCGTTGAGATCTTAATTATCAAAAGTCTTCCTTTTCGTTATGCCTTATCAAAATTAACTAAAATGTTACAAGAAGAAATTTATATATCTATATATTATTTATCATTATTATTATAATTATTATAATTATTAATTAAATCTCACCTGTTTATGCATCTCCACGTTGAGGCCATACGACATCTCGTAGTACTGAAACAGAAGGATCAAAGTTTAAGAGTAAATAATATCAATAATCGGATCCGTCTAATTCTTTCGAAATTTCGTTCTCTTTTCTTTTTCTATTTTCACTTTTCTTTTTTCCTTTCCTTTTTTCTTTCTTTCCTTTTTCTTCTTTTTTTCTTTCTTTTTAATTTTTTTTTTTTTTTTTCGAGACGAGAGACATTTATCGGCGTCAAGCGAAAAACGACGTTCCATTTTGTACGCCATCTTTAGAATTACGTTCCGTAATATCTGAAGATAAACGAAGAGAAAATTCGATCATTATCGTAACACCGAGAGAATTTAAATAGAATATCTCTTCCGCATTTTCATCCTTTTTATTTTCATTTTATTTTATTTTCATTTTATCCTTATTATTATTATTATTATTATTATTATTATTATTATTATAATTATTATTATTATTATTATTATTATTATCTCTATGTATCGAGCAACATCGGAATAAGATGAAAAAGGATCATTGGGACGATCTATTATCATACCCACCCAATTGAGATAGATCAATCGAACCAATATTCTCTATCGTTTCTTTTTTTCTTTTGACACGAAATGAAAGATTCCTGTTATGTTTTAGTCGGTGCCAAGATCAATCGAGCTTAACCTCCTCGAAGATACTTTACTCGGAAAACGCGTCAGGCATTTCTCTTTCCGTTTAAAATCTCATCTTTGCCCTATAGAAATATAATCGACAGATTAATTTACTTTTCTTCGATTCGCTGATAGAAATATCCATGTTTTTTATGTGTTTATGTATGTGTTTGTGTATGTGTGTGTATGTGTGTGTATGTGCACATATCCTTTTATTTTCTTTTCAAGAAATATTTATCGCAATGAGAAAGCGATGTAACAAAACAAAACTAAAATTAACTCTTAAGATTACTATTTGATAGTATAATAATAATAATAATAATAATAATAATAATAATAAAAATAAAAGATTATTACTAAAAGCATGATTATTGTTATAATAATATTAATATTAAAAATGATAATAAATGCATGAGTTTAATCAACGATTAAATTTATCGAAAATAAAACCAATACAATATCGGCAAAAAGTCCTTAGATCATTTTAAAAATTGATTACTCTTTCTCGAGAGAAAGATATTTAATTTTTCGTTCTTTCAATTATTCGTAAGGCTCGATTGTAATTTTGCGATCTTAGAAAAAAAAGAGAAAAAGACAAAAAAAAAAAAAAGAAAAGAAAAGAACGTAGCCTAAAAAATGTTGCATAAAGGAGTAATTCAATTTTTAAAAATGAGAATAGTAACTTTTGGATCGGCCTGTATAAATAATCCCTTCTTTTATCGCGCGTTAAATTCTACAGCGCAAAAATTTGTTTAATTCACGAAAAATTTTATCGTTACGTTTAAAACGTAATCCGATGCTTGTCGGACGTGAGAATTTTCTTCTCACTCTCCATATGAAAAAGAAAAAAGAAAAAAGAAAAAAGAGAGAGAAGAGAAAAGAAAAAAGAAGGGCAAAATAAATATATAAAAAACAAAAAGAAAAGAAACTCACTTAAACAATTTTATCACGATACGATTCGAGTTAGTTGCCAGGGTAATAAGACGGATCTTGAATGCGACGATCCACGCGAAAGTATCATTTACCAAGCACCTATTTCCATCCCCTACATTCCACCCCTTTCTCTACGTTCGCTATCTCGTGATACGATACACGAGACGAAAATAAAAAAAAACATTGGCTTGTTTAAAGTAACTTTAAGATCCAAACAGTAACTTAATAAATAATTCAATCCTATAATATATTTCTGTTGTTTCTTTTTTATACGACTATCTCATTTTTCCTTAATTATTGGATGCAAAAAAAAGGAAAAAAAAAAAAAAGAAAGAAAGAAAGAAAGATAAAAAGAAAAACTTTTCTAATCACAAATCTTCTTATATCTCTAAGAGAAGAAGAAAAAAGAAAAAAAGAAAAAAAAATGATAAAAAGAAAGAGAATAAAAGAGAAAAAAGGAAAAAAAAATGAAGAAGAAAGAAAGAAAGAAAAGAAAAGAAATTTAATTAGCTACATGTACTGATGATATTTCGACGACATATATGTGTATGCATGTATGTTTGTGTGTGCGTGCGCGCGCGCGCGTGTTTTGTATTAATAAACAAGAAAAAGAACAAGAAATATCTCGCGAATCTCGTGAAGTAGTATCTCGTTCGAGAGCATCGAGAACTTCGATCGAACTTTCCCCCCTCCCCCCGGCCCCTTTAGTTCAGCCCCGTTCGACCGCTGCCCATTCTCCTGGTTCGTCGTTCCCCGAAAGACTAGATGAAACGGGGAACGAACCATCGAATATATGTGTATATATATATATATATATATATATATATATATATATATATATATATATATATATACACATATACGTAAGTGCGCGCGAGCACGATCGTAAATCGGTTAGTGGCTGTCACTTAGCACACCGCGTGTCCGCCTTTAACCGCGCTTGTTCCAGGACGAATGGCTTCAGGGGGTTGGTGGTTGGTTGCCTGTGCCTGCCTGCTTCTGGCGAGCCTGAGAGAAGGCATATGTATGTATACCTACGTTACTCTACGAAAGCATATGTATGTACATATATATGTATGTATGTATGTATGTATGTATGTATGTATGTATGTATGTATGTATGTATGTACGTATGTATGTATGTACTTACACGGGTCGACATTTACCAGATAGATAGATAGATAGATAGATAGATAGATAGATAGAGAGAGAGAGAGAGAGAGAGAGAGAGAGAGAAAGAGAGAGAAAGAGAGAGAGAGATCGATAGCATCGGCTACGGAAATATACCAGCTTAATAATGCAGTCGATAAGCACCACGATGGGAAGAAAGAAATGGCTTGTGAGAGGGATTCAGAAGTGGGGTGAGGGAAGAAGGGAGGAAGAGAGAAAGGGGGAGGAGGATTGGTAACGTCGTCTTCGCCGACGACGACGGCAACGACGGCTACGACGAGTGAGTATGAGTAGCTTCTGTACATACACGAGCGCAACATTTTCCTGTAAACGTGTCCCTCCCTCTTCTCTCTCTCTCTCTCTCCCTCTCTCTCTCTCTCTCTCTCCCTCTCTCTTTCTCTTTCTCTCGAGTATCGAGCTATCTACCAGCGATAATCTTCCTCGACAAATCCAATGCCTTGATAATAATTTCCTCTTCCATGTGAGAGCGAACTCGTACTTCAGTCGGTTGATAAAACGCACGTCCGTCGTTAGTTCGAAGCTAATTAGTTTGAGAGCTATCAGGAAGCGCTCGACGTCGAGCCATTCGATACTCTCTCTCTCTCACTCTCTTTCTCACTCTCTTCCTACCCCTCATTTCTCTCGCTCTCTCTCTCCCTCTCCCTCTCTCTATCTATCTATCTATCTCTCTTCCTGTTGTTAGAATTGACTAGGCGCGAACCTATTGCGCGATTCGACGAAAGATAAACTTTTATATTTTCTCGTGTCCCGTTTCCACTATGATCGTCCTTCCGTTCCCAGCAGCTTTATTTTCTTCTCGTCACTTCTCTCTCTCTCTCTCTCTCTCTCTCTCTGCTCTTTCCCCAAATAATTTTCTTGTCGATCTTTTTTGTTTATCCTCCCCCGTACTTCTTATCACTGTATCTACACTTAATATTTCACGAGTTTTATTTTCGCGTGACACCATCATAAATTAAATTAATTACCCATAACTAAATAGATATAGGTAATTAATTTAATTTTATTGCTTCGAATATACGAAAAGTATTTTTTATTCCCTTTTAAATGTTATAGCACTAATATATATAAATATATACATACATATATACATACATATATACATATATGTTTCTCTCGTTCTTCTTTCGACGTGAAATAATAATACGACGTCAACGAATAATCGATACGATTTGACGATACCACGTCTTATTCCGCATGGCGAAGCGCATATCGATTTCTCTGAAAGTTCGAAAGGCCACGTGGAAAAAAGTCAGACCCGAAGAAGTCGATTATCGGACGGTAAGAGAGAGAGAAAGAGAGAAAGAGAAAAAGAGAGAGAAAGAGAGAGAGAGAGAGCCGAAGGAAAAGGGACAAAAAGGGACAAAAAGGATGACAGAGGGAAAGAAGAGGGAGAGAATAAAAAAAAAAGAAAAAGGAAAGAAAAGGGAAAAAAAGGAAAGAAAACAGGGGGAAAAAAAAGGGAAGGAAGAAAAAGAAGAGAAGTGAAAAGGGGAGAGAAAAAAGGGAAAAAAGAGAAAAGAGAAAAGAAAAAAAGAAAAATTAAAAAGAGATCGTATCGATCTCATCTTTACCTCAACCTTTCCTTTTCTATTTTCACGTGGCTCGAAACCCAATAATGGGGGATTGTATCGATAATTTCACCCCCCACCCCAACCCCTCCAGTTATTCGATATGGATCTTTTAGGAACGAGACCCTTTGATATGGCGATCGAGCTAACTCTCTTTTTTCATTCTCTTTTCGTTTCCCCCCGTCGGTCTACACCTATACCAGCCCTTCCCCAACTTCCTCACCATCGACTCGCTCCTTTCATTTTTTTCTTTTCACATAACTGATGGATTTTTCGTTTGCCCTCTTCAATCTTCCCTAACCCCTTAACTCTTTCCTTACCCACTTCCCCTCACCTATCCACCACCACCCACAGCATATTACATTTCTTTTCGTATCTCCAAACGTTTCTTATCACGAAATTCAATCAAATTTTCTGCGACACATTTATCTCTAATTAAATAATAATTATTATAATAATAAGTCGCAGTAGGAAAAAGGAAAAAGGAAAAAAAAAAAAAAAAAAAAGAAAAAAGTAAAATCAAAATACATTTTTCTATCTCGTCGAAAATATTTATACGTTGTCAAAAGAATAAGATGAAGGACAAAGTGAAATAGCTGAAGTAGGTGTTCTTGAAAGTGAGGACGGGGGATAAGGAACGGAAGGGGAAGGGAAAGGAAGGGGGTGGGTGGGCGAGCAAGGGTGACACGTAAGGATAACGTTGGAAGAAGAAATTCATTCTGTAATAGCTCGTATTTCAGAATGTCCCGGAGGCGATAAACCGCGAGACAAAGGAATGCCAAAGAGAGTATTATGGAAGAAAGAAAAGGACAGGTATAGTAGTCTTAAGGAAAACTTTGGATACCTGGAGGTATATTGGAGGAGCGTTAGAGAATTATTCGATGTTTATGGGGGAGAGGAGGGAGATGGGAAAAACGTTGGCGAATGACTTTAACTTTTGTTGGATGTAAGAGAAAGAGAAAGAGAAAGAGAGAGAGAGAGAAAACGATGATCATTTCGTGATTTACGAATGTTAAATGAAACTTACAAAATTTTAATATCGACGTTCAATATCGGTCGTAGAATTTTCATTAATTGAACTTCATCATCAAAATCGTTCGTTGTTTTAATTACGAATATTCTTTGACATCTTTCTTTCTCTTTTTTTTTTTGTTTTTTTTTTGTTTTTTATTTTCTTTTTTATTTTATTTTCTTTCCTTTCTTTCTATCCTTTTTTCCTTTTCTCTTTTATTTTTTTTTCTTTTTTTTTTTCTTTTTATTGTCCATTTACAAAGTTTCATCTCGCGCCACGTACCGTCGGCAAATTAATTTCCAAACATTCGGAGAACTCGTTGACTTTTGTCTGTTTCCACTTCCCTCTCTCCTAAACCCCCATCCAACCCCCCCTTCTCTCTCTCTCTCTCTCTCTCTCTCTCTCTCTCTCTCTCTCTCTCTCTATCTGTTTTTGTCTCTCTTGTTTTTATTCATTTCCGACGGCACAGGGTCGAGATAAAAAATGTGTTCGCTTCGATTTGATCGAGTCGTGTTCGACTAGAGAAGTATGTACATAGGCCGAGAATCAATTTGAGGGTGGCAACACTTGGTAATAAAAAATCGTTCCTCCGATGATCATGGTCCATTTCGAAAAACGAACGAACGAACGAACGAACGAACGAACGAACGAACGAACGAACGAACGAACGAACGAACGAACGAACGAACGAACGAACGAACGAACGAACGAACGAACGAACGAACGAACGAACGAACGAACGAACGAACGAATGAACGGACAAACGAACGAACGAACGTAGCAAAGACCTATGTATGGTGGATCGTTTATGCGTCGTGAAAAAAAAAAAAAAAAAAATTGAAAAAATTGTGATTTCCGTTCTCGCCTGTAAAAAAGGAAAGAAAGATAAAACAAAAAAAAAACAAAACAAACAGAAAAAGAAGAAGAAGAAGAAGAAGAAGAGAGAAAAAAGGGGTTAACCTAACTACAATACACATAGGTAGTAGGTACGTCTTCTCGTTCTACGGTCTATACGTGAAATTGAACCTTCTCGACGGGTTTCGATCGCTTGTACCGTGTTTAAACCGAGCGCGAAATGTTTTCAAACTTGAGGGAGGACGACGACGACGACTGGACTAAAGATAATTTCCGTGTCAATATATATTCATGCCTTTGAATTTCCTTAAGAGGATCGCTTCCAAGATCTCCGAGTAGTTGAAAATAAAAAAAAAAAAAAAAAAAAAAAAAAAAAAAAAAGGAAGAAAAAAGAAATAAGAGAAAAAAAAAGAATGGAAGAAGTCTCTTAAGGGAGAGGAAAAGATAGTGATAGAGATAGAAATAGAGATAGAGAGAGATAGAGAGAGATAGAGAGAGAGAGAGAGAGAGAGAGAGAGAGAGAGAGAGAATTGAGGTAAGAAGACGGAGGGAACGAGTCGATGATTTTGTAGGGAAAAGTAAATGAAAAGGGTGAAATAGAAAAGGAAAAAGGTAAGAGAGACCGACGCGCTAGCGGATTTACGTGGCGCGTTACCCTAATGAAAATCGTCGAGGGTAAACAGGGAAAGAGAGTGAGAAAGAGAGAAAGAGAAAAAGAGAGAGAGAGAGAGAGAAAAAGGGCGACAGCCGGGATACACGAGGACGGAATTAGAATATCAAACGCACATTCTCGAGGTGAACGCGTATATATCTTTATATACGATATACATATACATATATTTAACGGTGTATATATATATATATATATATATATATTATATAATACGTGCAGACGCATATACACGCGTATTTTGCACTAATACTAGTTTAAGGTAAAACATACGTATATGTAATACTTGCCAGTGTGGTTGACAAACCCTCGACATCAATTTCTCTCTCTCTCTCTCTCTCTCTCTCTCTCTCTCTCTCTCTCTCTCTCTCTCTCTAATTCTCCTCGTTCCTCCCTCGTCCTTTACAATCCCTAGTCCATTCCGTCTCTCTTCTCATTTCACCCTCTCTCTCTCTCTCTCTCTCTCTCTCTCTCTCTCTCTCTCTCTCTCTCTCTCTCTCTCTCTCTCTCTCTTTCTCTTTCTCTTCTACTGTTTCTCTGAGCGTTTGCTATCTCTCTCTTCGTTTACTTTGGAGATATCGATTACCGGCTCAGCTCCCAACCCCATCAACCCCTCTGTTACCTACAAGCATTGCTCCCTCTGGAACACCCCTCAACCTCTTCTCTCTCTCTCGCGCGCGCGAGCACGATCTCTCTATTTCTATCCATTCGGCCCAGCTTGCTGTTTGCTCGCTCGCACGGTGTCACATCGGTCTAACATTTTCCAGGGACGCTATAGTTCGCGACAATTACGATCAAACGTACTCGACTATCGCTCTAAGATCTTTCTATTCAACGTGCAAGCGCTATCACGTGTGTTACATCAAAGGATACAATATATAGAGATATCTCTATACGTTGACGCGAGATTGACCGTAGAGTACCTTTGCCACTAGCTTTCCCTAAAACAAAACTAATTTCTCTTATTTCTATTTTCTTTCGTTCCGTTTTCATTTATTTGTTCGTTATTATCACAAATAAAAATACTATTCACGATACGGGATCCTAAGAAATTTTCTTTCTCATCATCCCGACGTGATATTTTTCTCACGTTTATAGTTTATTAACGAATGTAATTAATAGGAAATAGTTTTATTTGAAAAATTCGCTTTTATAAATGGTATATGCTTGTATTTATATGAAAAATAGAAAAATATCAAATCGAAAATTAGTCAGGAATAAAACAGTATAATCATTATAATGATTATGATAATAATAATAACAACGATGATAATAATAATAATAATAATAATAATAATAATAATAATGATGATGATGATGATAATAATAATAATAATTCAAAGGATTTTTAATGAAGGATTTACCGGAGAAAATGAATTTCTAGATTAAAATCCAAAGCATTCGTTTAATTTCGTTTAGAAAATTTTTTATCCTCGGTGCGATTGTCACCGTGCCGTTGACCTTCCAACTCATACATATATACCTCTCGCTCTTCTTATCTCTACCTTTCTATGCTTCGCGAGAACGTATATCGCGCGACATTACTATAAAAGAGAGAGAGAGAGAGAAGACAAAGAGAAAGAGAGAGAGAGAGAGAGAGAGAGGAGAAAGAAAAAGAGAAAAAGAAAAAGAGAGAGAGAGAGAGAGAGACCTCTCGAATAGCACTGAGTTTATACGTGAACAAAGCGTTCCAACCGAATTTTTACTTCTTTTTTTTTTCTTTTTTTTTTTTCTTCTTTTTTTTACTACACTTCGCGCAGACGCTTTAAAAGCTATCGCGTGAAAACTCGCGATTCAGTGAGCGTTTTTCTTTCTCGTCTTTAGTGCTCTTTGCAACAACAAAAAATAGAAAAAAAAAAAGAAGAAGAAGAATAAGATGAAAAAAGAAAAAGAAAAAGAAAAAGAAGAAAAGGTAAATTAAAAATATTTTCAATCTTTCTCCGCTGTTCTCCCATTTTTTTCTCTACTTTTTTTTCTTCTTCCTTTTTTAATATTTTTATTTCGTTCTTCCTTTATTTTCTTCTTTTTTCTTTTTCTTTTTTCTTTTTTGGCGAAACGGGCTTAAATTTTTTTTATACGCATCGAGAAACAAATATTCGTTTACGGCCACGTGAATTTTAAGACCCCCCGTGTTTATCGCCAATCCACACGCAGGTTTTTATTGAAACGTGTTATATAAAGGGTTCCGCCGATAGACCGTATTTTTTAATATCAACTATATTACTCTATTCGAGTATATATATATATATATATATATATATATATGTACACGTATGTATATATGTATGTATGTACTGTATAAAATATACATATACAAAGAAATATTTTTCTAACGATAGATCGAGAATCAATCGATTTTGTATGCCCGAATATTTTCCAACCGTATATATCCTAACCATGACCTATCTATTTAACATATGCTGTGAATTTCAAGAAGGAGACACACCAGAGATCGGTTCTCTCGATCGCAACGCGTGACTTTTTGTACGTGCGAATCGTTCCATTCGGAAAATGATAGAAAGAGAGAGAGAGAGAGAGAGAGAGAGAGAGAGAGAATCGATAGGGAGACGATATTTCATTCGAAGCATTCAATTTCCGGAGCGGTTCCCTGACACTTGTACCCGTCGCCACTGTGAGAACAAGCCTTAAACCAAAATTCCACCACGGAAAGTCAACCGTCCCCTACCTCACCCCCACACTATTCTCTTCTTCCTCACCCCCTTCACCCTTTCACCCTTTCTCTCTTTCTCTCTGTACTCTGCTTCGTAATTATCAGAAGTCGATTAAAGCAGAACGATAAACGTAAAGGAGATAGTCCTTCAATCGAATAAAGATACGAATTCAGGAATCGATAATAAATGATTTTCAAACGAGTACGTGAATTTCTTTTTGCCTTCTCTCTCTTTCTCTCTCTCCTTTTTTTTCTTTCTCTCTTTCTTTCTTCTTTGAAATTCGAAGAACGATAAGAAGTAGGTACTCGAGGTTGGGGTCTCGCTACGTATAAATACTTTGGTCCACCTTAATGCCGCACTTTAATATAAGTAAGCTCGAGTTAAGCTTCTTACCGATGACGATACGATTAGTACGGTTCGCCGAGTTAATTGCCTTCGCCGTTGACGGGGGATGAAATCGGGATGGGTAAGAGGACGAAGGGAAGAGGGTGGAAGGGGTAGGGGAGACAGGGAGAGATAGTGCCACGGGATTTCTGAGGAATACGAGGCTATCTATCTAGCCATCTATCCATCTATCTATCTATCTATCTATCTATCTATCTATCTATCTATCTATCTATCGTTAAATACGATGATATCTTGTTCCTCTTTTGTTCCATTAACTTTTTTCTAACGCGATATCTTCGCAAACGAATTCATAGGGCGAACTGTTGAATGGTGCAAAGTATTAGATATGATATATAGCGTTAGATACGCAAGTATTACTAACACATACGGATTTACAAAATTTTTATATCAATGCGATGATATATTGAAAATTAATCTCATTCACATGTTACTGTCTCGTATATCAATGAAAAAAAGAAAAAAAAGAAAAGAAAAGAATAGAAAACAAACAAAAAAAGAAGAAGTGAAATTCGTGACCCGATTTCGTCTTTTTCTTTCAAGTGAAAGTTTTTCTTTCATAGAAATTAAAGAAAAGAAGATAACAACAACAAGAACAATAATAATAATAATAATAATAATAATAATAATAATAATAATAATAATAATAATAAAAATAATAATAATAATAATAATAATACTAACAATGATATAGAAAAAGCACGAAAGTATGAGGGAGGAAAAAAAAAATTATTTGAAAGAAACTTACAAAGTGTCTTACCATGACATAATGCCTCTGCATTTCGGTCTTTTCGCTGGCCAGCTTTTCGCATTCGAGTTTTAACCTGAAAATTGAAAACAAAACGATCCAGGATCAAAAGGCGAGCCGCTAATGATAAAGATTTATATCAGATAAAATTGAAAAAAAAGAAGGGGAAAAAATAGTAGAAACCCTCCTTCCACACTCCAATCTACCTATCGTCAATTTCAAATCCCAATCCAAACCTCAGCCCACAACAGTATACCCCCCACCCCACCCGATCCTCCTCTTTCGAGAATCGCGAGACAGATCGCGACTCACGTATCTTCTAAACTACGAGATCGAGTTTCTCGAAGGAGGAGTAAAGATCTCGAATGGGGAACGATGGGGGGTGGGAGGTAGAGATAAAGGAGGAAAGAGGGGAAGAAAGGATGGTGGGAAAATGAGATTACGCTGGCCATACCACGTTGGTGGTCGACTATTTCTTCCTTTCTCTCTCTCTCCCTCTCTCTCATTTTTTTTCTTTCTCTGGTACCTTCGTTGAAAGAAAAAATCGATGCTTAAAATTTTCCTTTTCTTTTTTCTTCTTTTTTTTTTTTTTTTTTTTTTTTTAATTCTACTTTACTTTTTCCTAAACGAAAAAACTCCTACATCATTCGTTGATAAGTAAGACGTAACTATTACTTTATTAATATTAAATTTTTCGCGAACACAAAGTGACGATAACTGATATCGTCTTGCACGAAAAAAAATACGAAATCAACAGATAAAACAATAATTTCGTTCTAAATGATACTCGACATTTGCATAGAATCGTAATAATAATAATAATTATGATAACGAGAGGTCTTTCATGAAAAAAAAAAAAAAAAAAAAAAAAAAAAAAAAAAAAATTATATTAACATATAAAAATAATATATATATATATTTCATAATATTTAATTTTAATATTGCATAATATCTAATAATTAAACATATAAAAAATATGTATAAACATAATATTTCAAAATATAGAATACGATTCTTATTTTTATCCCGTTACCACGAAAAATATGGTTAACTCGAGATAATATATAGTACGCCTCTGACAATAAGAGAGAGAGAGATTCGTTAAAAAGGGTTGGACAATCGGCGATCGAAGGTAGGAGTAGTATAAAAAGGGAAAAGAGAGATACGAGATCGAATGCGTGCCACCGATAGTATCTAACGCTCGTAAAATTCGATTCTCGAAGGAGAAGGAAAAAGGACTGGTAGGAGGAAGAAAAGATGGAAGAAGAGGAGGAGGAGGAGGAGAAATAGAAGGAAGATAAAGAGGAAAAGGGAAAAAAGGTAGAAAAGCGTAAGAGAGAAAAAGAAACATTGGACGTCGATAAACGTAGAAACTTCGAGAAACATCGAGTTGGGTATGGATAGAAAATGGTGGAAGGGAGGATGGTAGAAAAGGGATGGAGGGGAAGGGCGAGAATCGTCCGACAACGAAAGAACCAGGAAAATGGTGGAAGAAAGAAAAGGGAGAATAAAGAGAAAGATAGATAGATAGAGAGAGAGAGAGAGAGAGAGAGAGAGAGAGAGAACACTCACGAATGGTACTGTTGCTGGATGAAATTGAATTCCTCTTTGATCCTTTCACAAGTGTCGGCCACCGTGAATTTCAGCCCTCCCGCAGCCCCGCCGCTTCCTCCGCCGCCCTGGAACAAAAAAAAAGAAGAAGAAAATTGAAAGGTGAGAATTCGATTATCATACAAGACAATACGATTACGTTGAAGAGCGAGCGAAATAGATAGATAGACATAAAGGGAGAGAGAGAGAGAGAGAGAGAGAGAGAGAGAGAGAGAGAGAGAGAGAGAGAGAGATCGAAGAGAACAGATAAAAAAGATACGGTAAAAGTTATATACCGAGGAACAACGAAAATAAAGCTTTTCGTTTACGACACCAACAGATATATAACTTCTCTTCATCTCTTCATCTCTTCCAATCCCTCCTCCTCCTCCTCCTCCCACCCACCCACCCGCCACCAACCATCACCACCTTCTTCTCCTCCTCCTTCACTTCGTGCTTCTCGCGAGATACTCGAGATATCCCTTGAGTCCTATCACTCCCGATATAAAAAAAAAAAAAGAAAAAAAAACACAAATTGGTGTAGCGTCAAACGACAATAGCTTTTTATCGCGCTCATCCCGCGGTCTCGTTCCTTATCGCGTTCGAGACTAAATCGAAGACTCATCGTGGAAAGAGAATCGATTAATTGTTGGCTTAAGTCTCATTAAGGGAGAATCGAGATCTTAAATGATCAATGTGTTTGATAAAAAGTTTCATTTTGTTTCGTTTCATTTCGATTACGCGTTATTTATATCTGCATATGTATTTATGTATATTTTTCTAAAGCTTATATTATGTATATACGTATATTTAGTTCATCAGAAGAAATAAATATATATATATATATATATATATATTTTTTTTTTATTCATACATTGTGTACGTACATTTTTTTTTTTTTTTAATAAATCGACACTAGCTCAATGTTACAAAGTACAAAAAGAAAAAAGAAAAAAGAACTAATGTTATCAGATAAGAATAAAAAAGAAGAAAAAAAGAAAAGAGAGAGAGAGAGAGAGAGAGAGAGAAACAAGTTGTCGGTAACGTTTAGAAAAAAGAAAGCAAAAAAATTATAATACGATAACTTCGATAAGGATTAATTACTTTCAGTACTGATTACTCATTACACTTATTGACGGCAGAATCAAAGAATAAGTAAAAAAAAAAAAAAAAAAAAAAAAAAAAAAAAAAAAAATAAAAAAAATAAAAAAAATAAAAGGAACAGTCAACTCGATCAATGATATGCCATTCTCGATAGATCTGCTCTTATTCGTAATCCTTTTAAGGATAATTCTCTAATAATCGTTTGACATACGATCTAATTTATATAATATTAACGACGTTAGATCGATCTATTAGATAAGTACATCTCACTATCACAAATGAGTATAAAACTCAATAAGGTATTATTTAATTCACTCGGATTAATTTTTTTTTCTTTTTTTTTTTTTTTTTTTAAATTTTTTCTTCACAATTACCCATGATAATATCTATCATTTAATTTTAATTATTCGAAATCGCTATTTATTATTTATTCTATCTTTTATATTAATGATTTCGGTCTCTCTCCCTCTCTCTCTCTCTCTCTCTCTTTCTCCCTCTCTCTCTCTCTCTCTCCCTCTCTCCCTCTCTCCCTATCTCCCTCTCTCCCTATCTTTAATAAGAAAATAATATAGCCGATTTGAATAATCATGAACTTATAAGTGTCATTAATCTTCACAAGAACATTCATTATTTTATCTTAGACAATATCAATATGTCGAAATATTTCTTGAACTAATCTCGCGAACATTTGTTGTAACTCGCACAGATTTGTTTTAAGTATTTCGTTAATTGATTTAGTTCTGATATTATGATATGTATTAATAAATGGCACGACAGATTGATTAAAAAAGAAAGAAAAAAGAAAAAAAGAAAAACAGAAAAAAAAGAAATTAATTAATTTTTCGGAACAACCGAAAATTCACCTCATACATATACCTTGTCACTTAAATTCATAGATACGCTCGACTTATATGGCCTTAACACTTGCTATTGATTTTTTGCAGATTATTCTATTTGCAGATTACACTAACGTATTCTGTCTTTTTCTCTTGTTCTTATTTTTATTTTCTTCTTTTTTCTTCCTTTTCTTCACAAATCAATAACATTGAACAATTAGAATTTCAAACTTGAAGTAACGTTCACCACGGACATTAGTTTAACCAAAACAAACAAAACATTAGCCAAGTACGTCCGACAAGCTCGACGGCAAATGAACGAATGATGTGTATCTTAATAATTGTGTCTATATATAAATATACATACACAAAGAGAGAGAGAGAGAGAAAGAGAGAGAGAGAGGTATCCTTACTTTTTTCAGCATAATGTTGTCGGTATATTCTACAATTAAAAAAATAAGAGAAATATTCTACAGTAAACATACGGCTCGAAAAAAAAAGTAAAAAAATGTTTCATTAAAAAATTATAATTACTTACGTTAATTTCATTTAAAAATGTCGTACGTTCTTATAAACACAGTACTAACATCTATCAAATATTTCAATACAATTTTATATTTGTAAAACGTATGTGACTACTTACAAATCCTTATAATTTACTAATCATTATTGATGTTACGAATCACATTACGAATCACATCACATTATCTATCCATGACGACCTCAATTAGTAAACACACAGTTTGTGTAAACAAATTAAATAAGCCTTGTTAATTTCTTCTCATATTTTATCGAACGAAAATCAATCCATTGTATTACTTCGTAGTTCTTTTATAATTTGTGGCCTTTTATTATCGCTTACGATAAAAATACCTATGTACATACTATTGAGCCTATGTTTGTACGACATTTTCTTTTCTTATTCATAAAATATGATTGCTAGCTGTTATCGTTTTACTAAAAAATAAACAAAAAAAAAAAGAAAAAACAAAAAAAAAAACAAAAAAGATAGTAAAGACACCATGTATAGAAAAAAAATTTGATTATAGATTTCATATATGAAATAATATTATAAAAAAAAAAAAAAAAAAAAAAAAAAGAAAAAAAATAAAAAAAAATATATAAATATGTTATAATTAATATATATCCACACTTATATGTACATATATATTTATATACATTTATATATTTAAGTATATTGTCCTCTAGGACGATATTATATTGGATTATATATATTTTCAGATATAAAAAATAAATATAAATTTATACGTAGTAAGTAAATTATTTCTTTTTTTTTCTTGTTTCATAGTGCCTTACTTTAAATCCCTTTCATGAATAATGATTTCTTCATGGTTACCGCCCCTCCGCCCAGATTTATATCTCGCTCGATAGATAACACTAACACGTCTATACGAAATGATTTTGTCGGATTGAATTTATTCTCTGATTTTATCCTTAAATGCAATTTTGAATGTACTACTTGTACGTCTGATTTTTCTTGAATAATTCGAATAATTCAATTTTCTTAATCTTTTGATCGATCTCTTTTCTTTTAAAAGATTACAAAAAAATTCTTTTCAATATTTTACGCAACAATGATATTATATATTATAATTCTTTCGCTGTTCAAATATGTTTTATTATATCGTTCGAATAAATTTGTAATAATATATTTCTCTTTTAATGTCATTTCAATAAGTCAATATATATTTTAGATTATTGCCAATAATAATTTGAACTATTATTCTTAATGTATCGTTACAAATGTAGATTCATTTAACACGGGACCATTTGAAAGGATCGATCATTACTGTTGTACGTCTATTTAAACAAAATATAGTTTTAATTTCAGTGATATCATTTATATGTTTACCAAAATTTAATGTAATGAATACATTTCTAATTAAATTTTACCATTACGCGAATTTTTAATATTGTATAATAACTTGCGAAGCACTGTTGTTCATTTCTTTTTATATTTTAGTTTTGTTTTAAATACCATTTTGTTCCCACTAACGTTAACCTTCAATAATATTGACGTCAATATAATTATTAATAATTTAAGAAAATATAGTTCTATTTATATTCCCAAATTCTCTACTGTCTAAATAGTTTTGTCCCCAACTCTATATATATATATATATATATATATATATATATATATATATATATATATATATATATATATATATAGACACACACACACACATACGCGCGCGCGCGCATACATAAAGGACTTACTGTCCGAATACTTTTGTCCACACTGTTCTATGTAAATATGTAAATAAACGTACGTATTATACATAGAAGGAACCTACTGTCTGAATACTTTACTCCTTTGCTGTATGTAAATATACGTGCGTATTACACATATATACACACATACATACATATATATATATATATATATATATATATGTATGCTACCGCTAAATTTTATCAAGTTTTTCATTAACATTAAGATTTAATTCTGATTAATGATCTTCGAATCGATTTAACAATCTTAATGAATGCAAAAGAATCACAATATCGTGATCATAAACGTAAATATAAAATAATTCTCATTTGTCCAATGAGAAGAAATATATTCGAGATCTTGCAGTCTCACGGGAATGGTCGAAGTGTGTCGGTAAAAAAAAAAAGAAAAAAAAAAAAAAAAAAAAAAAAGAAAAGAAAAGAAAGAAAGAAAAAAGGAGGGAAAAAAGCATAAAAAGAAACGGAAGGGAAAAAATAAAGAAAAAGAAGAAGAAAGAAAAAGGGAGAAAAAGAAGAGGAGAGAAGAAAAAAAAGAGAAAGAGGAGAGAGAGAGAGAAAAAAAGAGAGAGAGAAAGAAAAGGATAAGAATCGCAAGAAGAAAAAAAAAAAGAAAAAAATCTCGCATTTCGTGACGAAATTAAGTTTGGACTCGTCGACGTACGACGAACTACTACTATAGCCGATTTGTGCCTTTTGGGGTCGGTTGAGAAGAAGTTGGTGCACGCGAAAAAGGCACACACAAAACACACACACACACGCGTACGTACGTACGTACACGTGTATAGAAGAGAGTTGTGCGCGCGTGCACGCACACACGTATACATGCAAGTACACGTACCTACATATTATGTGAGAGGCCAGTGTTTGTGGTACGCTGTCTATACAAAGAAGAAAGAGGAAAAAAAAGAGGAGTAGAGGTGTGCCGTCAGCTCAGAGAAACACGAAAGCAAGGTATGTATCCAGGTATAAAAGACGAGCGCCTTCGTCGAGGGTAAGATGGGATGAAGGAGAATGAGGAGGAGGAAGAAGAAGATGGGGGGAGAGAGGAGGAGGAAGATGGGGGAAGGGAAAAGGAGGATGGATGGAGGGAGGGAGGGTAAGCAAGCAAGCAGCCAGCCAGGCAAGCGGGCGGGCAGGCAGGCAGGCAGGCAGGCAGGCAAGCAGGCAGGAAGGCAGGCAGGCAGGCACGAAGGCAGGAAGGCAGGTAGGTAGGAAGGCAGGAAGGCAGG
Organism: Vespa crabro; assembly: GCF_910589235.1. Classification (NCBI taxonomy): domain Eukaryota; kingdom Metazoa; phylum Arthropoda; class Insecta; order Hymenoptera; family Vespidae; genus Vespa; species Vespa crabro. Next base: position 3,368,071 of record NC_060964.1, read on the forward strand.
TAGGTAGGTAGGCAGGAAGGCAGGTAGGTAGGTAGGTAGGTAGGTAGGTAGGTAGGTAGGTAGGTAGGTAGGTAGGTAGGTAGGTAGGTAGGTAGGTAGGTAGGTAGGTAGGTAGGTAGGTAGGTAGGTAGGTAGGTAGGTAGGTAGGTAGGTAGGTAGGTGAGAGGTCGGTCGGAAAGATAGGGATAGAAGAAGCGAGGGCTGAAGAAGCAACGATGAAGGGCTATGAAGGCGTCCTTAATGAGACCCATTCCACCAGGTATGTACCACCGAGGTCTTAGTCCAGAGACTCTTCTTCACAGAGGCTCCTATACCAACGGTACTTTTGCCGACTGAAATTACGAGAAGGAAAAGGATCGGAGCTTTCCGATGACAGTAATGATTACGTTGTACCTGACCCTTGAGCAGAGACGTCGATCGGCTTTGTAAAAGAACCTCTATCCGTGGCTCTACCACCAAGTAGAAGAAGGAAAAGGGGAAAAAGAGATAGAGAGATAGAGATAGAGGTAAAGATAGAGATAGAGATGGAGATAGATAGATAGATAGATAGATAGATAGAGAGAGAGAGAGGGATGACTCGACTCACTCGACTCGACTTTCCACCTCCCACAGTTTCCTTTGATAACGAATAAAGAGATATTGAGTAGGACTTAGGGCTTTCTTTCATAAACGTCATAGTACCGATCTTTACGAGAAGACATAAGCGAATAGTAGAGAAGGTGTAAGAATATAAATATATACATAAATACTTTAAATTGTTAGAGAGTAAACGATTCCTTTGATAAAGAAATATATATATATATATATATATATATATATATATATATATATATATATATATAGCGAGAAAGAGAGAGAGAGAGAGAGAGAGAGAGAGAGAGAGAGAGTGCGTATATATATGCGTATACGTATGTGTGTGTGGGTGTGTGTATGTTTAAGAGAGAGAGAGAGAGAGAGAGAAAGAGAGAGAGAGAGAGAGAGAAAGAGATAGGAAGAATCGTTTTATCTGGCTGGAAAATTCCGTTCCAGCGTTAAATGGTCAATGACTGTCCACCGGCTGGAAAATTCCAGTTTTTCGAGGGTCCACCGAGGCTCGGGTAGAATGATTTGGCCACTTGTTGAATTCGAAACGGGGAGTAGCTGTCGGTGGTAAAACGGTTTCGGAACGGGTTAGAGGGCGTCGGTGGTGGGCCTCACTTGTTGCAATCATCAAACGGAACAGTCATCGAACAGGTTGTTGTTCCGCTGGTTAGCCACGCTTTACGTATATTTGACGCGCGTCCCAATCGACGCTCGTTTTAGGTGGGGAAAATTTCGTACGCGATAGGATAGGCAGGTAGGTAGGTGGGTAGGTAGGTGGGTAGATAGGTAGGTAGGTAGATAGGTAGGTAGATAGATATGTATATCTCTCGTCAAAACTGGATAAAGCGAGATAGTTGCTTTATCACGGACGTAACGCATGCGAATCAATTTTACTGATGGATTTGTTTAAAATCGGATTTATCTCTCTCTTTCTCTTTCTCTCTCTGTCTCTTTCTCTCTCTCTCTCTCTCTCTCTCTCTCTCTCTCTCTCTCTCTCTCTCTATCTATCTATCTATCTATCTCTATCTCTCATTGCTTCTAAAGAAAAGTAAAGCTCGTACTATTTCTCGTCTCTTTTTATTTTCTTCCCATTCTTCCTCCCACTCTTCCTCCCACCCTTCCTTCTTTTTCCCCATCTCTCTGTCTCATCGTTCCGAAAGAAAAGTAAAGCTCGTACTGTTTCCCGTCTCTTTTTATTTTCTTCTCTCTCCTTTTCTCTCTTTTTATCTCTCTTTATCTCTCTCTCTCTCTGTCTCACTCTCCTTCTCTCCCTCTTTCTTTTTCTCTTTTCTTCTTTCTTTCTTTCCTTCCTTCCTTTCTTTCTTCCTTTCTTTTTCTCTTTCCCTCTTACGTATTTTCGACGCAAAGAGCTCGAACGTTTTGCATTTAACGGGACTTTGTTCTTAAAGGTCGACACGGGTGCTCCATCTTGCTCGTCGTTTAGCTTCTGCACGGCTATAAATCTTAAGGGTAAGAACGAACCGAGCAAAGCACCTCCCCTCTCCTTCCTTACACCCCATCCCACTCCCCACTACCGAGCACTTCGTCATTTCTGTCATTTTCATCTCGCTTTTACGCGAATCGTTCTGAAAAATGAGGACGACGACGAAGAAGATGACGACTACGGCGAGAACGAGAACGAGAACGAGAACGAGAACGAGAAGCGTAGTTTGCAATATCTTGAAAAAGAAAACATGGAAAAGGGTAGCTGGCTATCGATTCGTTTTCCTTCTCGGTATTCGACTAAGAACACCGAGATGCGTTTTTTTTCCGCGATACACAAAAGCCAACTTTCAACAAAAAACGCGCTCTCTTTCTTACTCTTCTCCATCCATCGATTTTCTTCTTTCTTTTCTTTTACTTTTTCTTTTATCTTTGTTTCTTCCTTCTTTCTTTTTTTCCTTCTTTTTTTTTTTCTTTCTTTTTTTCTTTCTTTCTTTCTTTCGCTCGCCAAACCCCTGACCGCAATGTCGGATTTGCAAATCATTCCGAAGCTGATTCCGAAGTTCACGAGTACGAACTTTAAATGGCTTTCACATCGACCATATATATATTAACCTAACCTGCTCTTTTTTAGATTTTATCGATATATTATTTTTAAATGAGACTCTTATTTCATGACGATGTGACGATTTCAAAGGTGTTTTCTTTTATTTCTCTTTTCTTTTTCTTTTTTTTTTTTCTTCTTTATTTGATTTATTTTTAAAAAACGTAATCGTCGAAACAATTTTACAGCTTTTTGTTCGCTTATTATTGTACAATAAAAAAATAAAAATAAAAAATATGTGTATATATATATATATATATTTTTTTTTTCTTGTTGAACGTATTTACAGACACAATCAAAATCAATCGATAATATTCTGATATTATAGATTAGCATATTACGAACAACGTATCGTTCAATTTTATATTACGAAAGAAGATAGACGATAATACAATAGATATTTATATGGATTATTAATTCATTAAATCCGTTATACTCATTGAAATCCAATCGGAATATATTAAATATTACGGAGGAGAAAAAGAACGTGGGGTGAAAAAAAAGGAGGAAAGTAAAAAAAGAAAAGAAAGGGAAATAAAGAAAATGATAAAAAAAAAGAAAAAGAAAGAAAGAAAGCGCTTGAAATATTACAATTTTTTATTAAATTTTACCAATTGTAAAATTGTATCGAAATGAACGGGGAAACACTTTCGTTTCGCTTAATCTGAAAATTAATCGCTCGTAACAAGGTTTCGATAAAAGTGCGACATATATAATAAACACTTTATCCATTGGTTATCCGTGTCCGAGTGTTAGACGAAGACGAAAGATCTCTGGCGTATCAATCAACGTTGATTGAATATACTCTTTCTTTCTCTCTCTTTCTCTTTCTCTCTCTCGCTCTCTCTCTCTCGCGCACGCTCTCTCTCTCTTTTTTTCGCGTCTGATCGGTTTAATCATCCAAAGACCGGACCCACATTTTTTTAATTACATCGCTTTATGTGTTCCTCCTACCCCAAAACCCTTTAGCTTTTTTCTACCTCCGAATATATCCCTTTGACGGGTCCATCGGATTTTCCTCCCTTCCTCCCTCTCACGCTATCTCACTCTATCTCTTTCTATCTCTCTGTGAGCTTATTGAGTTAATAAATC
>NC_060964.1:3376991-3436991 GCF_910589235.1 Vespa crabro
ACGTGCACGTGTATTCTTTATCTATCCTATCTGCTTATCTATCTATCTACCTATCTATCTATCTATCTGTTTATCAATTCATCTATCTATCTATCTATCTATTTATTTATGTATTTAATTCGTAAGACACAAATTACGATTTCGATCACGTATCGAATACCTGAGTGGTCGTAAATCGTTATATAGTTTTCGATCGATTCATCATTGTACATTTCTTTTTTTTTATCAAACTCTCTTAAGTCAAACGTAATCTTCCTCTTATTTGTTATTTTCGTAATATCGGATTTCTTTAAATGATTAATTAACAATTGTCCAATGAAAATTTAAATGTCATTATTTCAGAATGGAAAAAAAACACGAATTTTTTTCTCCCCTTTCTTTCTTTTACTTTCCTTTTTTTTTTATCTTTGATAAACGATAATCATTAAAATTAACATTTTTCCGCTCGAATATCTGATCTCATCCAATGCAGTTACAATTATATATGCTACAAGTGTTTACCTTTCAATTAACGGCAAATTATTAAATATGTATGAATATACATATGGCTCAAATGATGTAATAATATTTGTATAATTAAATAAATTTGTTTTACTCGATCCGCCCGCTATATAATAACTACGGATAATCGTTTCGACTAATGTGTTATCTTTATATTTGGAAAAAAAAAAGAAAAAAAAAATACAATCACAAAGAATTAACTTATTATAATACTTGTTAATTCAAAATCGCATAATAACAAATCTATATCTTTGAAGTTTGATTTTATTTCATCGATAGAAAATTAATTGTTACTTCATAACGAAGTTCATTTCATGATTTTTTCTTTTTTTTTTTTTTCTTTTTTCTTTTTTCCTTTTTTTTTTTCTTTTTTTATACTACAAATATACTGCAACATATATATATATATATATATATATATATATATATGTGTGTATTAAATACAACTAATTATTTATTGTTAATTAAAATAGTTTAATTCATGTATATTTATTTTTAAGTATAATTTAATTACACTTTTAGTATAATAGATATAATTGCACGATATTATTGAATTTCGAATCATATAACGGGAAAGAAAACAATTAGATTATAGATCAATTCATAAAAGAACATGTACAAATGATCAAATAAATAAATAACAATAAATATAAATAAATGGAATTAAGAATAAAGATAGAAATAAAAATGATAATAAAAAATAAAAGAAAGAAAGAAAGATAACAAAGAGAGATCGATCCTTCCTTCGATCTATCGATCTTCCATCGTAAAAGCGTTAATAATCGTATTACGCGTTCCCAATAATCGAAGAACAATAGGGTCGTTTATAAAGGCGGAAAAGAAGAGGAGGAAAAGAAGAAGATGGAGAAGGAGGAACAGCAGGAGAAGAAGAAGAAGAAGAAGAAGGAAGAGGAGAAGGAGAGTGAGGAGGAGAGAAGGAGGAGAACGGGATATACGAGATAAACGATAAGGATCGAGGTGGAAAAAGTCGACTTATAAGAAACCGTTCTTGGGTGACCTCGCGTGCAAAAACAAGGCAGCGTATTGTCATGACTGTTTCAAAGTCTACTAGGAAGTGGTAGAGAAGGAGAAAGAGATGGAGAAGGTGGAGGGAGAGAAGGAGGAGGTGAACTAGAAAGAGAACACGAAAGAGAGAGGGGGGAGGGGGAATAGACAGATAAATAGACGGACAGATAGACAGACAGATAAATAGATAGATAGATAGATAGATAGATAGATAGATAGTGAAAGAGAGAGAGAGAAGGACAACGCGGTTTACGAGCCGATAAGCGCGATTAGCCGCGAGACAAAGGGATTGTCGTGCGAATATGTGCTATCGTTTGAACGTTCATGTTCGGCGCATGCGCTCGTTAGATAAAAGAATAAGAGAGAGAGAGAGAGAGAGAGAGAAAGAGCTATGTAAACGTGTCAAAAAAAAAAGATAGAAAAAAAATTTAAAAAACGTGCGTGTTACAAGAACGTGACTAAGAGAGATAGAAAAAGAACTATGCTAGTGTGTACAAAAGAAAAGAAAAACAACTAATAAAGAAAAAAGAAAGAAAGAGAGAGAGAGGGAAAAATGAAAGAAAAATTGAAAAGAAAAAAAAATGAAAAAAAAAGAAAACAAAAGTAATGTAAAGAAAAACAAAGTAGTAATAGTAATAACAACGATAATAAAAAGAAATAGATAAAGAAAGAGAAAAATGTTAGAAAAACGCGACTATCGTCTCGATGATTTAACGAGCCTAGAATGCCAATTCACGATCATCGTCGGTCCCCTCTGAATATTCTCTCCCTCTCCCTCTCTCTCTCTCTCTCTCTCTCTCTCTCTCTCTCTCTCTCTCTCTCTCTCTCTCTCTCTCTCTCTCTCTCTCTCTCTCTCTCTCTCTCTCTCTCTCTCTAGTCGCTTACTTTGAGGCGTGCGCGTTCTATCTATCTATCTCTACTCCCCCCTATCTCTCTTTCTCTCACTCTCTCTCTCTCTCTCTCACTCTCTCTCTCTCTCTCTCTCTCTCTCTCTCTCTCTCTCTCTCTCTCTCACTCACTCTATCTCTCTCTCTTACACACATACACCGCCTCCACCACTTTCCAGTAATCTACTACTCTCGCAGCTGTTGGTCCTGCTTGTACGTGCTGGCAGGCGGTACTACTTAATAAACCGACGAGGAGGAAAGATTCCAAGCAGCTTTGCCAGCTCGTTACATTATCCCTTTTCCGGACGAAATTGTTGTTCGAGAGTTAACTATAACGATGTATTGAATGAAATGTTTTCATTTAAGTAAAGTGTCATATTCGATAATTATCCTTTGTTTCCTTTTATTCCGTCCCGTTCGTTCGTTCGTTCGTTCGTTCGTTCGTCCGAGAGCGAGACTTTTTTCTTCTTGTTTCTTTTTCTATCCATTTCCTTATATATTTCTTTTTCTCACTTTTCTTGTTAATTAAACGAACCGTTTCGAAACGATTCGAGGGTTATGGGGGAGAAAAAAAAAAAGAAAGAAGAATGAAAAGGGAAGAGGAACAAAACAAAAACAAAAATACAAAAAAAAAAAAAATAAAGATGGGCTCGTCGTGGTCTTATCTAAATGGATGGAGTAATTCATTGGGATAAGGTAAAAGTTAAGTTCTCGTTTCTTCTTGAATAATAAATAACAGAAAAAAGAAAAGGAGAGAATGAGAGGAAGAAAGAGAAGGAGGGAGAGAGAGAGAGAGAGAGAGAGAGAGAGAGAGAGAGAAAAGAAAGCAGTAGAAAACTAACGAGCGAGGTGGGAGATAAAATAAAATTGCTACATAAGTAACTTTGTTACTCTTGGAAAGTTGCAGGAGTTACGATACTCTCTCTCTCTCTCTCTCTCCCCTCCCCTCCCCCATCTCTCTCTATCTATCTATCTTTCTCTCTAACGGAGAGATATTTAACCGAGTGAAAATATTTGGCACATATGTATGTATGCATATACGTACGTACGTACGTACGTACGTATGTACGCGTAACGATAACTTAATGAACGTCCATTATCGTTGGCACGCTCGAGATAATCGAATTTTTACCGCGATTACGAGTATAATAATGGTTGTTGGTTAAGGCGAAGGAAAAACAAAAAACAAAAAAAAAAAAAAAAACAAAAAAATAGTAATAAAAATAAAAAAAAAATAAAAACGGACGGGGGAAATAATAAAGGAAAAAAGGGAAGGAAAAAACAAAACAAGAAGAAGAAAAAGACGACGACGACGACGAAAACGAGGAAGAAAAAAAAGAAGGAAGATAAATAAAAGAAAAAGCAAATGTAAATTCGTGACTGATGACTAACCAAAACGGAATCGTCAAAGAGAAAAGAAGACGTTCACGTTCGTAGGAATAAATTTTCGTTACGATATAAATACACTTGTTGCGAACGATTCAAAGCCCGCGAGCTAACCTAGTGAACTAAACGAATTAAGAAACCATCGATGTTAAGTGGAACCCACGCTCGGAGAGTTGGACGAAACGTTAAAGACGATTGAAATTGGAGCTCTCGTAAAAGAGGGACACGAACGGATGGACGGACGAACTTAACCTCACTTTAGCTTTTTATCATTGCCCGTTTGTTCGTTCGTTCATGTTCGATTATATATACGCATATATGTACATATATATATATATATATATATGTAATATACATACATAAATATAGTGTATCAACGTGATGTTGTTATTACAAAGAGACGAATGAACGTCTATCTCTACGTGCGTACACACAAATACATATATACATATTATGTAGTTATCCGAACGATTACATTTTGTATTTGCGACGAATTTGCGAGGTTAAATGACAAAGCGAGTCATCAAGATTAAACTCGACGTTAATACGTATGCGATAGGATCTACGATATTTGTAATTAACAGGGGCGATATTGAGTAGCAAGGAATATAACAGGGAAATTACGTGTCTCCTACTACTCCTGTATTATATGCCTTTCTCATTGTCGCGCGTGACCGTCATCGCGTCTGTCTATGCGCCATTCGATCGATCTTTCCACCTTGATCGTTCGTTCGATTTTCTAACCTCTCTCCTTCTTGAATAACTAAACGAAAATATTAAACTGAGAATTTTCCGTATTAAACGTATTTAAAACGTATTTAAAAAGTATTTAAAACTAAGCTCTAAGATTTTCTTAATTTCCTTATCGAACGACAATTGATATTTAAAAACGAGAATGATCTTCCTATGGTAATTGTGAAGAACAAAAATAAATAAATAAATAAACAAACAAATAAAAAAGGGAAAGAAAAGACATTACCCAAACAAATCTCGTCTTCGTATTTCTTCGATTCTATTATATATCCAAGTGTTTTTCAGTAAAATCGTTCGATTTAATGCTTTCGTGAATTTCGTTATGTACACCTTGGCACTGCGGTAAAAAAAAAAAAAAGAAAAAAGAAAAGAAAAGAAAAAAAGAGAGACAAAAAAGACAAGACACACTCACCGAGATACTATCTCGCACACTCTCTCTCTCCCTCTCTCTCTCTCTCTCTTTCTCAATCCCTTTCTTTCTCTCTCACAGGACAACGAGGGGAAACACTTGTCGATGGAGAGCACTACCTTCGAAGGATTCTCCTTCTCTCTCTCTCTCTCTCTCTCTCTCTCTCTATCTCTCTCCCTCTCTCTCTCTCTTTCTTTTTCTCGCGCGCGCACACAACAAATATATACACACGTTTATCGAACGCGCAAATAATCGAGAAAACGGTTACGGGCCGGCTCGTTCGCGGTACTAAACGTAACATACATAACCAAACACGATACGCACCGTACGGAGTACGACGCTTGACTACGAGCCGGGTAGCCAAGTGGATGACGGGAAACGTGTGAACGCCGTTCGTCGTCGCCGCCGCTGCCGCTTGGTGGCGCGCACTCACACGCGCAGAGGGAGAGAGGAAGAAAGAGAGACAAAGAGAGAGAGATACGACCGAGAACGACCAATGAGAGCTCACGGTCGCTCTCGACACACAGAGAAAGAGAGAATGGAGTGAGAGATTTAGAGAGAGAGAGAGAAAGAGAAAGAGAAAGAGGAATGAGCGAGAAAGAGAGAGAGAGAGAGAGAGAGAGAGAGATATATAGAGAAACGAAGGCTCTCTCGCGTGCTCGCTTCTCCACCCTTCTCCTCGACCATCCACCGACTAACCGAACGCTTCCCCTTCTACCCTACACCCTCCCGCACCCGCTCCCCGCGGCACTCCTCTCTTCTTACTCGTTTCTCGCTTCGCCTTGAGTCAAGGGCGTCGACCGATGGGGGCGACTCGCCGTCGCTGTTTCTCTCTTTCGAACGATTTCGTAACGCTCTTTGCTGGACGACGCTTCTCATGCGTGCCTATGTATATGTATATATAGATATATGTACGTGCATACGTAGATTTAACGTATATGTTAAGTGCCTTTACATTGGACGATTTCCCACAAATTCGATTAACTCTTTTCGCACGATTAGTTGTTAACGTAGTAAGATTTTTCTTATTTTCTTTCATGTAATACTTATCGAATAATGGGGATAAGATAAGAAGTCATTAAGGAAGATATTTCAATCTTTGATATTCGCGTTCTCAGTAAGGAAACAGTAACTTTGTATATTGTAACAATGTCGAGAGAGAGAGAGAGAGAGAGAGAAAGAGTGAGAGTCACGTGATACAAGAGCGCATTAATTCGAATACCTTACTCTTTCTACAAAAGCACACGCCATGTAACGTGGAATATAATACGAACGTTAGAAAATCTTTATCGACACCTCTGCTCTCTCTCTCTCTCTCTCACTCTCTCTGTCTTCTCTCTCTCTCTCTTTCTATCTCTCTTACTCTCTCTTTCTCTATCTCATCGGTTCGTCCTACCTCGCGCACTCGACACTAGTATCCACCCAGCTTCCGTCTCCTTTCCACCCACCGCGCGGATGAATTCACCGCGTTGTCGCGTCTCCCTCGCGCTCGCGTGTTTCTTAATCTTCCACCTCTCCTCGTTGCTCTTCTATTTCTCTCTTTCTCTCATTCTCTCTCTCTCTCTCTCTCTCTCTATCTCTGTCTCACTCAAACTACCCAGCGCATCGCTGTTTCACTTACACTTGCCAACGCTTCCTCCCTTTTCTTCTCTTTGTCTACCGCGTTCCAGCTTTGCTCTCTCTCTCTTTGTCTTTCTCTGTCTCTCTCTCTCTCTTTCTCTCTTTCTCTCTTTCTCTCTCTCTCTCTCTCTCTCTCTCTCTAAACCTATCTCTCTATCTCTCTTGCACTATTCACTCGTTCTCCCACTCACTCCCTCGCTTGCTCGCTCACTTACTCACTCAAACATATACACATAACATACACAAAGAGCTATGCGGACGCTTCTCCGCATAGCATATATATATTTATGTGTACGTATATATATATATATATATATACATACACAAATACATGGATGCTTCTTCGTGTGATAGGTTATATACATGCACAATGATACGTTTGGCTCTCTCGCACCATTGTAATAACGAATGACAAGCTCACTCCCTCTTTCTCTTTCCTTCTCTCTCTCTCTCTCTCTCTCTCTCTCACTCTCACGAGACTGAAAAGGGAGAGAGTATGGTGGAACCGAGTGCCGAATGTTACTGAGTATCGCGTGTATACGTAACTGTAGTGTGAGATCCGGAGAAAGAGAAAGGTCCGAGAAGGGAAGAGAGAGAGAGAGCGAGAGAGAGAGAAAGAGAGAGAGTGAGAGATAGGGAGTGGGTGAACGAGTGAGGGAGCGAGAGGAAGAAGGAAGAGAGATAGAGGGAGGAGATGAGTCAAAGAGCTGGAGCCGGACAACGCAAGTCAAGCGGTAACATGTAAGGAGAGACCTCGACGTGGGTGTAACCGCTGGTGAACGTGTGAGTAAAGTGAGAAAGTGTGTGCGGACGTGCGTGTCTCATCATATTACACATTGCTCTTTCCCCTCTCCCTCTCTCACTCTCTCTCTCTCTCTCTCTCCCTCCCTCTCTCTCTCTCTTTCCCTCTCTCTTTATCTATCTACCTATTTATCTCTTCTCTCACTGCTTGTATTCGTCGAGGGCGCGAGGAGATGAATTCCTCATTCGGTTAAATGCTTGCCGAGCAGGGGTATGTTCTAAATCAGCTTGTTCTACCTGAAGCTCTGGGCCTTTTCGAAATTCCAATAGCCTTGTTCGTTTCTACTTCGCTAAACTTCTCCTACCAAAACGGCGTAACTTTATACGAAACGGTTTAAGTATATAGAACGATCATGAATGCCGGGACATTCGTAACTGGAATCAAATAGGATCTTATCCGAAACAAGACGTTGTACATGCGCTCGTATGTTAGATATTTACATATATGTATTTTGTAAAAAGAAAAAGAAGAAGACGGAAGGAGAAAAAGATGAAGAATATGAAGTAATAGTATTTTCAAAGTAGATTTCTCGAAGGAAGATGACGATGGAAATGGCACGTGTCTTGGCTACGACAATGTCTTCTCTTTCTCTCTCTATTTCTTTCTCTATTTTCAAGTGCCAATAATCCACGCGCCCATCCATTTTCTTTCTATTTCGAGAAGATGAGCTTATATGTATTTCGTATGATTCTCAGGATGCCAAATCTGACATCTTTAATGACGTCTCGTTCGTTCTTGTCACGGTATAATGGTATAATGGCGATATTTGTAATTAAAGATAATTGACACTTTGATATCATTTTCTTTTTTTCTTTTTTTTTTTTATTTTCAAGTTTTGAATACGTGGATGGAATATAGTTTTTCCTTCAATCTGACAAGATAGAGAAAGAGAAAGAAAGAGAAAGCATCTTATCGTCATATTAGCTTTGACGCGACCCTTCGTATATATGTACATAGACGTTGGTTATAGCATATTGTTAATAGCCTTGTGCTATTAAACCTCGATTTAGGAAGGTTTGCTTTCATTTAGGAAACGTCTACTTTCCTTTTCCCGAATATAACTCACTTCCCATTCTCGAGTACCATGGATTATAATACACTTTGGTTTTAGGAACTTTGAAACTTCTTCTTGGAGCTCTTTCCTTCCACGTTTATTATCCGTTTAAAGCTGATATTATAAAAGGACTTATAATGAAATCTAAGAGTTCGCATTACAAATATAAAATGAATCTAACGCGTTTATTTCTTTTTTTTCATCTTTCCCCCTCCCCCTTTTTCTCTTTCTCTTTTTTTCCTTTTCTTTTAATTTTTTTTACTTCTTTTTCTTTCTTTCTTCCTCTCTTTTCTTTTTTCTTCCGTCTTCTTTTTCCTTTATTTCTGAGATTAAAGAAGAGAAGAAAAAAAAAGAAAAAAAAAAAGAAAAAGAAAATTTCTTTTCTCTTCGATGAGTACGCTTTTACAAGTGATTCCACGATCGATGATCACTCTTGGGATTGTCGTATCGTTGATAAGACAAAACCTATACATTTGATATCTCTTAATATCGCAATGATCGTTTCGTTTTCACGATCGGACATAATGTCAAAAAGAAAAAAAAAGAAGGTAATAATAATAATAATAACAATAATAATAATAATAATAATAATACTAATAATAATAACAACAATAATAATAATAATAATACTAATAATAATAACAATAATAATAATAATAATAATAATAATAATAATAAAAAGAAATTATTGTTTGATTATTAAGATTACATTTCGCAATATGATAGATCGATAAACGCGGAAGATTTAAATGCGAATTAGATAAATACAAACGCATCTCTTTTGAAATGATGAATAATAGCTCGCGTTGCACGCATTCGTCGAAGAAAACACGAACGTTATGTCACGTTATGTTTGCATGTTGGTAGTCGAAACCTTAATCTCACACTACCTGTCGCTAGGTTTTATTCGTATCGCCGCATTGTTAACTGGTCTAACACGACGTAGATACTTCGTAACAATGGCCTTTTCCCGGAAACATTATTCGGCTTTTTGTTCTGTTAATTACAAAATCGATATAGTTTTGAATTCATACTATTAATCGTAATAGAGAGATCACCGTGTCGAATATAAACAGAAATAGACGCGGATTAAATACAAATTACCTTATTTTTCAATCGTTAATTATAACAAAGAAAGAAAGAGATAGATAGATGGATAGAGAGGAAGAGAGAGAGAGAAAGTTTTGTCATATTTATAAAGAATATCAAATTTACATTCCAGCGTATTTTTATTTAGTGATATTTAGATGGATTTTAATTTTTATCTCACAATAATCCTTTCCACGGAGGCAAATTAATAACATATTAAAATTAAAAATTATTATTATTATTATTATTTTCTTTTTTATTATTATTATTTTTATTATTAAATATTAAAAGAATAAAATATATAATGAGATTGACATAAAGAGATATGTATGTTTCAATAAAACGGGGTATTATACTCGTACTATGTTTTAATTCATAGAAATTATCAAATCCGTAAAAAATAACGATTTTGCGAATTCCTTCTCGTTTATCATTAAAATTATTATACGAAAATCGTCGGTATTATTAAAGTAATGCGTTGAATGAAAATTAAAAATAATAAATTACGACTGGACGATTAAATGAATAAAATGTTCTTCCATTCTTTCTTTACTTTTCATTTTATTATTTTCAAATAACAGTATTTATACTAACAGTCGAATTAACAGATATCGTAAAAAATAAATCGGATGGTTCGAATGTTAAAAAGTTTTTCGATTGAAAGAGATATAGAAATTAAATCTACGAAATCTCGATTAAACGATGATGAAGATATACATAATAATAATAAAAACGGAAAAGAAAAAAAAATGAGGGGAGAGAGAGAGAGAGAGAGAGAGAGAGAGTCACGGATGAAATATCGAATTCGTTGAAAAGCAAAGAGGACACCGACGATCTTACACGATGGCAGGGCACATTGGAACAGGTCGCGGAGGTAAGTAAACGAGGGGGTTGGAAAAAGTTTGTACGCGGATTAGCGCGGTCGATAGGTGTTGCTGAAGTCTGAGTTATCGTAAAACTAGTTTCTGAAGTACGTGCGGTAAAAGTAGGGACGCGCCGACCCTTATTCTCTTTCGTATATATGTATATATACGCTACGAAGGATTTCGTACTATTTCGGATCGTCCTTGTCCGTTTAGTTCGAGGGACGGACAAGAAAAGAAGGAAGAAAGAAAGGAAAGAAAAAAAGAAAGAAAGAAAGAAAGAAAGAAAGAAAGAAAGAAAAAAGATACTCAAAATGGTCAAGTATTAGATTATAAGAAGGAAAGAGTATGAGATGGTATTAGTGAGATGAACGAAGAGATGGATGGATGGGTGGATGGATGGATAGATGGATAGATGGATGGATGGTACGAGAGAGAGAGGAAGGATGAGAAGGAAGGAGAAAAGGAAGGAAGAGAAGACTGAGAGTGGGAGTGAGAAGATTGACTGGGTGATAGAGGGGGATGAGAGGGAGTATAGGGGGGTTATAACGATAATCGGTTTTTATTTAACGACGGCCGAAGACGACGACGGATCGAAAGTTCGAACGAGCCGTTCGAACCGTTTTATGCGATAAGAGAACGAACAGCTAATCTATGCGAACGTGAGTGCGATGCGAATGTCCTCATTGACTTATTGTCATTCGACTGTCAGTGTCAGAGTTGCAATTGGCGAGAATATGGTTGTCGGACGCATGCAACGACCGAGCACGACAAAAGCAAATGCCCCTTCCTATCTCTCTCCCTTCCTCTCTCTCTCTGTTTCTCCCTTCCTCTCTCTCTCTCTCTCTCTCCCTTTCTCCCTCTTTGACTGTATATCTCATTCTATCTCTATCTATCTTTCTTCGTTCCTCCGGCTTCCTAGCCCAGTCTCTCCCCATTGTGTTTCTGCCTCTCGTTCTCTCTCCTGGGCCCTTACCACAAGCCACAACCCACTATACTTTTGCACGAACACAGGCTCGTTCATTATCAACATGCAACGCAGTATAACCATATTTACATAGCTTGGCTGTCCACCCACATGCATGTACGTGCATACACACACACAAACGTGTATATATATATATACATTTGTGTATATATATATATATATATATACATACATACACATACATATACACACATGCATGCACACATACTTATGTACTTACATAGGTATATATACAAGAGCAAGAGCGAGTCTACCGCGCAACGAGATTGCAAAGAAACGATTTGTGCAGAAACGAAATGCCATTTGTCGGTGTGCGCAAGGCGAGAGAGAACGGGGGAGAAGGAGATCACAGAGATGGGAGAACGCAAGAGTGAGAGTGAGAAAGAGAGAGAGAGAGAGAGAGAGAGAGAGAGGGAGAGAGAGAGAGAAAAGGAACGAAGAGGGAGGATCGTGCGAAAGCAACAGAGACGGAGTGAGCCATAAATGCAATTGGAAACCTTTAGCGGAAATATCATTGGAACATCCGGTACTCTCCGCGTGAGCACGCACGCACGCGCGCGCGAATAAAGTTATATATTATAATCGAATCATTTTAAAGCATCTACGAGTCCGTCGATGCAACCGAAAAATGTCGGTACTATCTCTTTAAAAGAAGAGAAATAAAAAAAAAAAAAAAAAAAAAAAAAAAAAAGAAAGAAAAAAAATAAATAAAACAAGAAAAAAAGAAAAAGAAAAGAGAAAGAAAAATAATAATAATAATTTTGTATCTGTACGTAAATACATATCTAATAGATGCATATAAAAATGTTTTCATTCGTATGCGCTTGGCCAATGTATAATAATATGTATATTCCGGATTTATCTTCCTACCACGTTGAAAATTGACTCCCATGCGAAATGATCCCTCATGCGTCTATTCTTTCTCTCGTACGTATTTCTTTCGGAGAAGCTCTTAAATGACGAAAGGAAATACAAGTTGGGGAGCATTATTTTTTTTTCTTTTTTTTTTTCTTCCTCTAAAGATGATAACATTATTATCGATGTAATTAGACTCTAGCAACACGGTGGCTTGAAATTAGTTACATAATACCAATTGTTTTGCAACAGCATTGTTATCGATTTTTCTCTTTTTCCTCTTTTTCTTGCTTTTCTCTTTTTTCACTTTTTTCTCTTTTCCTTTTTACATTTCTCGTTCGTGCTCGCAGTTGTGTATTATTGAAAAAGAAAGACAAAAATAGAAAAAAATAAAAAAAAGAGAAAAAAAGAAAGAAAGAAAGAAAGAAAGAAAAAGAGAAGAACAAACAAATCTTTTATGAATATTTATATATATATATATACATATATATATATATATATATATATATATATATATATATATATATATATAAACGAATTTAGTTTAATTTAATGAGATCCAAAAGGTTTTGATTTTGTATGGCAAAAGCAATTAACGTTGCTCCTTATCGCGAGACGAATTTTTCCCAAATTTTCCCTTGTATGTCTACGTATGAAATTTGAAGAAAAAAAGGAAAAGAAAAAAAAAAAGAAAATGGAAAGAAAAAAGAAGCAGGAAGGAAAATGAAATGAAAATAAAAAATATTTATCAGGAACGAAATTTGATGAGTATCAAAACGTTTTGATCTTCGTTGGTAAGCAATCTCCGTTATTTCTTATCGCGTGACAAATAACGAGCTACGAACGGACAGAAGTCAAGTTCTTCCCTAACAATTTCGTTTGGCTATTACAGCGAATAAGGAATTACGGTTTAGAAGCACTGTCAAGAAAATCGATATCGTGTCGAGACTGGAAACGAGTCGTGCATGTCGTTCCTCGCATTCGCGTACGTCCTACGCGTTTATTATACGACGATACGCGAGGAACGCGGTCAAATTTTACCATTTAGATCTAAAAGCCTATACGATTGACTCGTTGGATTAAAACAAAACTAACAAAATAGTTAACTAACAAGATAGATTTATTGATATAACGGATATGACTCGTTGCGTTGGATTTTTCTTTCCTTTCTTTCCTTTCTCTCTTTTTTTCTTTTTTTTTTTTTTTTTTATATATATATATATTTGCTTATCGTTTCAAATCGTTGTAAAGTTATTTTTCGATAAAAATCCTTGAAACGCGAAACAGAACAAAAAAAGAGAGAAGGGATGCCATGTTTGTGTTCGAAGATTTTTGTTTGTTCTTTTTTGTTTGTTTTTGTTTTTGTTTTATTTTTTTTTATTTTTTTTTTTACGCCCAAAAGGACGAAGTGTGACAATTGAATGGAAAAAATTCATTTATGGTTATTGGACAGATAGAAAACCTTATGCGAATTTTATAACATTTTTAATCGTATCGATAAATATAAAAATATTTATGTTGTTATGCAAATAGTAATGCGTATATTACTTTTTAAATGTTATTGTTGTTATGTAATTTTTTCTTGTCTTTTTTTTTAAAAACGAATCTCATATCTCGTGAACAATGAGAATAGAATGTAATGTCGATAGGTTTTATTTAAAAAGGAAAGAAAAGAGGGGCAAAAAAAAAAAAAAGAAACAAAAAGAACAAGAAACAGAAACAGAAAAAGAAAAAGAAAAAGGAAAAAAAGAACAGAAAGAAATAAATTACTTCAGTGTTGAGTAACTTAAAAGGAAAAAAGTAAAAAGAAAAAGTAAAAAAGAAAGGGATGATAACAAAAAATTTGCTACGTTTTCGAAGACAGAGATAGAGATAGAGATAGATAGATAGATAGAGATAAAGAGAGAGAGAGAGAGAGAGAGAGAAAGAGAAATAGAAAGAAAGAGAGAGAGAGAGGGAGGGAGAGAGAGAGAGAAAGAATCGTATTATTTTAACAGAAGGTACGTACAACGTATCTCTCGTGAGAATGATCTATCGTTGGCGTCGTAAAAAGTCTATATAGTATATCCGTAGCGCGTTACCTCACTGAGCACGAAAGCCCTCCCCCCCACCCACCCACCCCGCCAACCACCCAAAAGACCGATGTAAAACACGCGAGCCATCTTGGATAATCATTCTTACGAAGAAACAAACGAACGAACGATCCTGTATTCTCGAGACTTCGTGGCATCGTCAAAGATTTAAAATGAAAGAAAATAAATAATAAATGAATAAACAAATGAATAAATAAAAGAATATATCTTTGATTTTTATATCTCGATTATATATGTACTTGCATAGATCCGCGTTTATAGATCTTAAACGCGTATGAGATCATTGATAAGTCAGATATTTCATTTGAAATCGATCGGATCGATACTTTCGATTGTTTAACAAATCAATATTTTTCTTTCAGTTTCAATCGATTCTTAAAAAATTCTCTTTATTTATTAAATTAGGCTAACGTAATTCTCGATATTTTATATTTAATTAAATATTTATTAATTAAGATATTTTCTATTACAAGTTTCTAAGATATTATTTATTAATCGATCGAATATATATAAATAAGTACCTAAGTAAATACGCATGTATGTACATTATAGCTATATATATATATATATATATATATATATATATATATATATATATATATATATATATGTGTATGTATGTATACGAAACAGATCGGCAATAAATCGGTGACCCGATATAAAGAGGAACGGAAAGTAGGTTAATGCGGCTTCGATCGCTTTTTAATGTCACGAGCAAGCGAATGTCGATTCGTTCGATGCAACATTTAAACTTTTGTTAGAAAGATTTTACTCGGGAAACAAAGAAAGATATAACGTTAAATGGATTACTATTAAGATACTAACCTATATTTTTTTTTCGGATTCTTTTAAATCGAACATTTTCGTGATAATGATATCGACGATATAATATTTCTAATGATTTTTTTTTTTTTTATAAGATCAATGTAATTTACCTTATCTTTAATAAGATAAATGTTTGTTTAACCGGTGAATATATTTAATAGAATAAATGTGGCTAAATGTTCGAAATATATTGTACGTTTTTTTTATTGTTAAGAAAAAAAGAAAAAAAATGAGGTTACCTCGGGATTCGAAATATGTTTGAAAATATGACGGTGCGAATAGCTCAAAGGTTAAAAGGTCTTTCATACAAGTATACATACATAATACTTTTTTCTCGATGAGGTAGAACCAGAAAAATAACGTAAGACAAATCGAAAAGAAAACTTGACAGGGTAAAAAGAAAAAGAGAAAAATAGGGAGCCTGAGAGAGAGAGAGAGAGAGGGGGAAGAGAGAGAGAGAGAGAGAGGGGGGAAGAGAGAGAGAGAGAGAGAAATCCACTATACGTCGCGTTTCTTTATGTTACTATAAATAAATTTTGACATTGACGAAATTTATTTTTTCTCTTAGTTCTCAAATAATCTATGATATATATCATGGATATATACGTAATAATATAGTAATTTTGTGCTTATTATTAATTAAATATCTATAATTAGTTATAATCACGTGTATATATATATATATATATATATATATATATATATATATATATATATATATTACGTAAATATACAAGATTATCTCGAGAAATTGAAATATTTCATAAGGGACGAAACTAACAAAAAAAAAACTTTTTTACAAATTTATTTGGTATGAAGAGCCACATTATATAGGGCCAATTTATTTTGCTGTTAAAGCGCCGGAGAAAATTTCAAAGTCAAATTCATATTTTTCTATGGAACTATATATTTTTCTTTTCGTAGTTCCATGGAATTTATTGAGACGAATTCAACGATGTACCATTTATTATTGTAAAATGTTACAAAAAAAATTATATTACGAATTTGCGAGTTCTTTAGAAATATATAATTCTCTATCACCGTAGGTTGCCAGCTGTTATATATTCTAAATAGTAGAAATAGTAGAAATACAAACTTTTGTATATTTTAAACAATGGCCGAAACTTTTTACGAAATAAATTTTGTTTATTAAGTTAGGTAATTTAAAATGCATAAAGGCAGATAAAAAGTTCGTCCTTCGTTAAAAAAAAAAGTACTATATTGTATTCTAATGCATTATATTTTATTACATTGTATAATAGTGTATTACGATTAAAAAATAAAAGTGAAAATGTCTTACGAAAAAAAAAAAAGAATTTAATGTAATCTTTATTTAATACTATCATTATTCTTCATGTTTAAAAAATTGACCACTCTTTTCCACAAATTCTGGTCATGACAAAAATACTTCCCAACAAATCGAATTTTCTATCCGGATCAAATGACGTGTGAAGAGATGACACATGAAAATCTTGCCAACTTCTACTAAGCCATACTCTTCTGATCAAATTTTCAAACTCTAGCCAAGTTAGACATTTTTTTCCCCTCAGGAATCAAGTTTTGTATTCGGATCGCATGACGTGCGAAGAGGTGGCACTTGAAAAATCGTGCCACCATCTGTTAAGCTATACTCTCCTAATTAAAATTTCAAATCCTAGACAAGTCAGAAATTTTTCCTAGGAATTGAGTTTTATATCGATTTGTCTCTGTTAACCGAAGAGACTTGTTGCCGACCGACTTATCGCTTTGTTCCCGGAGATTGATCACGTAATATAACTTCGAGATAAATTATTCGATTGATATTTAATACTCTTTAATAAACACGAAACATACATTGTATATTACATAATGATAAATAAAATAATATGGATATTTTATTGAAACATTAAAAAATATTACGCGTATAATTTAACCGCGTATCAGGTTCATGTTACGACAAGTTTCCAACCATAATCGTCGATAGAATCGATCGAAAGGAAAGATTAATTGATTAATAACGCTCGATGTGGATTAGATCAAGCGTAAATTTCCTCTTTGAAATTCTCCGACTAAAGTCGAATAATTATATCTATAGATGATAAACGAGTAGAGAGAAACGGAATGATGTTTCTCTCTCATCAAAGTATTATTAAATATAAAACGTTAAGAGAGAGAGAGAGAGAAAGAGAGAAAGAGAGAGAGAGAGAGAGAGAGAGAGAGAGAAAGAGAGAGAGAGAGAGAGAGAGAGAGAGATCCACCAAAGTAAACTCGTTATCTTATTTGAAGTAAAAGGCGACGAAGTAAAGTTAGGATATATCTTCCGCTCCCCTCCCTATCTCCAACCCCTCACCGACCCCAATCCTCATCCCTCTGCGTATTTCCTTTCTCACTATCGAGAATGACGGCAGTAGTTCCTCCTCGTTTAACTACGACTTTGCGAAGAGAGACCTCCTTTTATTCCTCCAGCCCGAATTTCGTGTCGCATCTTTTCGTGCATTGTGGCCTTCCAGCTCGACCGCCCCTTCCACGTTACCCATTCTTCCTTTCCCTTTCCTCCTCCCTCTTCTTCATCCTCATTCTCTCTCTCTCTTTCTCTCTCTCTCTCTCTCTCCTTCCTTCTATATACACACAGTTACAAAAGGTATATACCTATAAAAATACTTACACGTACATATTCGTCCGTTATATACATATACACATTCGTCCAAGTCCACGAATACTTTTCCCCATCTATCAGCCATCTCGTTCTACCTCTGACCCACCTACCACCCACGCACTCTTTTCTGTACCCATTTTTATGCCGAGCCGTCCTCTCATTGTGCCAGCCGGCAGAATGTGCCACGAGAAAAAAGAAATGTAAGAAGAAAAAAAGGAAGGAAAAGAAAAAGAAGGAGAAAAAGGAAAAAAGAAAAAGAAACGGAAAGGAATGGAAAGAAAAGGAAAGAAAGAGAAAATGAAAAAGAATAAAACAAGAAATCTGAATACACCGCCTTCTCACTCGGCTCCCTTCCATTTCGATAATTGAAGATTCGTGACTTCGCGATGGTAATGCGCACAAAGCTGTCTCTCCATTTCCTCTCTCTCTCTCTCTCTCTCTCTCTCTCTCTCTCTCTCTCTCTTTTTCTTTTTATTCTTTATTCTTCTCTTTCCACAAATTGTCGTTTCGTTAATTGCGCGATCGATTGATGATCGATCGTTTCGAATATAATCCGATATAATACGAAGATTTTACGACTTGGTAAAGCGTTCCAATTTCTTAAAGTCATTTCTGCATTTTTGCATTCGAATACGTGTTTACGTGTGGCCACGTATACTCATTCACATAGGCATATAATTAATGTGAACGTAATTGAATGTTTATAAATAATCACGATACATTAAGAATTCTTTTAATGGGAAACATAAAAGTAATTTTATTTATATCTAACGCGTTTAAGTGTTTTTCATTGATGATGACGATTATAAGACGATTACAAGATGTACGAATTAATTAATATGACGTTAAAATAAAATCAATTTTCCCGATTCTTTCCTCTTTTTTTTGTACAATGTTTTTCTTTTTTCTTTTTTTTTTTCTTTCTTTTTTTTTTTTTTTTGATCTTCCTACCGAAAATATAAGATTTTTAATTGACTAACGAGCTATCGAATGTATAGGAGAGATTAAAAAAAAAACAAAAAAAGAAAAAAGAAAAAAGGATAAAGAAAAAAAAAAAGAAAGAAAAAAATTTAGGAGACGAGAAATGAGAAAGTGCAGCGAAGATAAATAAAGCAGAGAATTGTCATACATTCTGCGGTAGGAAATATAGTACGTGTACAATACTCTCCTATAAAGCTGTACCCCGAGAACATGGTTTCGATATAACATGGTGAAAAAAAAGAAGAAAAAAAAAAGAAAAATAAAAAAATAAATAAAAAAAAGAAAGAAAGAAAGAAAGGAAAAAAAGAGAGAACAAAAAAGGAGAGAGCGAGAAAAAAATACTCTAACACGATACTCAGAGAACACGATTTTAATATAACGCTATAGAGAAAAATTGTACGTAAATGTTCCAACGCGCGTATCTGTGCATTGTATCGAGCATTGCATAAAATAAAAGAGATCTATCTCTAACTTAATACAATGATCGAGTACAATGAGCAATGTTAAAGATTCGTCAACATATTTCAATATAAAATCATTTTATATAAAAGCATGGATATGTATTACCTTATCGTATAACTAAATTCCATAATCTCAAATCAAGTCTCGGAACGGTAATACGGTAAATTTTGCTTAATCGTTCGCTCAATCATTACTATTACTATGTAATTAATCGTAATTGGATACATAAATTAATCATATCGTAGGAAGAGGATAATGCCTGTACGAACAGATTTCTTTTCCTTTTTTTTTTTTTTTCTTCTTTTTTTTCCTCCTTTTCTTCTTTAACCCCATAATGTAATCTAGAATTTGTTTAGAAAAAAAAAAGAAAAAAAAAATAAATAAATAAAGAACAGAGAAATGAAATATTTACGACAAAAATTTTTTCGACGAATTTAAACGATTGCCTGTCTTATCACACGGATTTTCATGATGCATCATTCGACGTATGGATCTCATTTTTAAAGTTTTTTTCGTTAACTTCAATCAATATTATTATGGAATTGATGTCATTTATTTTTTTCTTTTTATTTATTTTTTTTCTTTACTGTTATTATTATTATTATTATTATTATTATTATTATTATTATTATTATTATTATTATTATTATTATTATCTTTTATACCCAACGACGGATCTTTTTGTACGAGGTCTTAGAATTTAATACATTCCAATGATTTTCCAATTCGACCTGTTAATTGTTGTTTGAGTATCGTTTTATTTATTTCCCCGAATGATTTTATTTTCAGATCTAACTAGAGTCAGGTAGTTGCGCGGGTAGTTTTCGTGACTAACGAAATAAATCGATGGAAAGGGTACCATAGAGTCGAATCTCGGAAACTCTTTCTCTCTCTCTCTCTCTCTCTCTCTCTCTCTTTCTCTCTTTCTCTTTCTCTCTCTTTCTCTTTGTCCCTAGCGTCGTCGACAAGGGTGGAGAAGCAACTCGAACAAGCTTGACGTAAAAGCTCGTATCCGCGAAGGAGTGCGTCACTTCCGAGGCGTTAAAGCCGAGGGTGGAGTACCGACTTGACGAGTATCTCCTCCCTTTTTCTACGTTCTGCCTTCTGCCTCGCTTCTTTTTTCTTTTTTCTTTTTCTTTCTTTCTCTTTCTCTCTCTCTCTCTCTCTCTCTCTCTCTCTCTCTCCCTCTCTTTCCCTCTCTCTCGCTCTCTCCCCTTTGCCTTCTACATTCATATACTTTTCGTCTCCTACAATGCTCATGCAGCTGTGGGAGAAAACGAAAGAGAGATATAATAGAATGAAAGAGAGGGTAGGAGGGATGAGGGAGGGATATATATACACACACACACACACACACACACACACACACACACACACATATATATGACGACGACACAGTATCGATGTTAAATCGAACGAAATGTCGTTTTTGGTGAAACCAAGAAATTCATTCATACGTTTCATCTTCGGTATTATTTACGACTTTTACGTATAGTTTATATAAAAATATTTGTGTATTTATGTGCGTAATTGGAACAGAAATTGAATTGGTAATGTTTGTGCATTTGTGGATTTATATTAATTACGATAACGTTAAAATTATTCTGAGGGAACAATCGAAAACTGAAGAATGAATTCAATTCTTTGTAAATCGACCGTAAGGAAATTTAGAATGGATCGATATAAGATAAAAGATCGATGGATTTAAACGATGTCTATTTCATTTTATTCATGTTTGTCGTTCAAAATAATATCAAGGAGAAAAGATAGAAAGATATTTTTAAGTCGACGTTTTTAAAAAAATCAATTCTTGCAAATTGTAACAAAATGACATTTGATAATAACAAATTGATTATATTCAATGTAATCATAACCACGATATTAAATACTTTTAATTTACCTTGAAATGTTGATTTGGCTCGATAAATTTACAATTTTCCTAATCTTCATCGTAATATGTAATATACAACGTATAACGTTTAACTTTATTAACATCCATCCAGTGTACTTCGATAAAATGAAAAACTAAACGATATGAAAAATTCGAGTGACGCGATAGAAATCATTTAAGATTCGAAAATTTCAATTTCGTTTAGAAAAAGTTCGGTATATTAGTCATTGAACGTAGATTAGATTGCCCTCTTGCGTACGAAGTGTGATACTACGAGAAAAGTATTGTTAGGTGGAGCGATCTGGTGGCAAACGGTGGAATTACGAGATGGGTCGTTGATGTTGGTGTCGATCGGTCGGTCGGTCGGTCGGAAAGAAAGTAAATCAGATACGAAAACGGTAGATACAGGCGCAACGATACAAAGAAAAACGTCGATAGTTAGTCAGCTCGTGCGAGAAAGGAAGGGGTTGATTGAAACAGGAGCGGGGGAAGCGAGGATAGAGAGATCGAGCGATATTCTTTAAAAAACGCATGCGCCAGAGTGAGACAAATGCTATTCGTTGAAACGATTAAGACAAGGAGAGAACGAAAACAAGAACGTCACGGATCGAAGTGGAAAAATAGAGATAGGTATATAAGGATAATTCGAGAGAGGAAGAGAGAGAAAGAGTGAGACAGAGAGAGAGAGAGGAAAAGAGAAAGAAAGAGAGAGAGAGGAAAAGAGAGAGAGAGAGAGAGAGAGAGAGAGAGAGAACACGACGAGTTTAAAAGAAACGACGATCGATTCGGACAAGCCGCTTGAGAGTGGTTTAGTCGTCGTTGGTCTGCCGTCGAGTAGGGGCAGCTACTGGCGCGACATCTGTACAGTTATACGAAGAGACGTGCGGTCGCGATAGGAACGAAAGTAGACGACGAAGGAGTCGTCCGAATCTCACGTTGCGTTAAGAATATTCCGTTATCTTTTATTCGTACGGAATAAAATTTCGTTCTTATACGTACGTATGGCGAGCGAGTTCGTTTTCGGCGTTATTCTCGGTCACGCTCGATAACGCAAAGGGAACGTTCGATATATACGAAAATCTATAGAAAGTTGAACCTTTTGTTTCTTTTCTCTTTTAATTTTTTTTTTTCCTTTTTTTTCTTTTATTTGTTTTTTTTTTCTCTTTTTAATGTATAGATTCGACAAGGTATAGTACGTAATATTTCGTGACGGGATTTTTTCGTCGACACGCGATAATTTCCTCGGTCATCAAGAGAAAGGGAATAATAAAAGAAAACGGGGCGGATTCTTTGTATCGAAAATTTTGGAAAGAAAAGGACCGATTGTAAAACGGCGATTTCTCTTTCTTTCTATCTCTCTCTCGCTCTCTCTCTCTCTCACTCTCTCTCTTTTTCTCTCTTTTTTTTCTTTCTTTCATCCTTACTAACCTATCTTACCTTTAAAACAAAGGAACTTTTAAAGGAGTGAGATAGGAACATTCAACTTGGCAAGAAAGCCTTTGTGGAAAAGGAGAAGAAGGAGAAGGAGAAGGAGGAGGAGGAGTAGGAGGAGGAAAGTGTGCTGGAGAAGATCATGATAGACCATTATACTGTGAGACGCCATGACAAAAAAATGGATTTTGCACTAATTGTCTACAACGCTGCAAGAGACGGTTGTCTGCATCGCCTCAGGGTGAGTACATCATACATTTATATACCATCTATACGACATATATAGATAAATCATATATATACATATACGTATATATGTATATATATATATGTATTTGTATATATATGTATATATATATTATATATATATATACATATATGTACATCACTTGTCTCTCTCGATCGGTTCGTCTCTATTGGACGGTGCAATGGCCACACTTCTTCTCGACCCTAACACCCTCTGGTGAGATATTTTTGTACTTTAACACAACGTCTTTCATCCTGTACACGATCTCTTTCACGAGGAAAAATATATAATGAAAATAAAATAAAATAAAATAAAATAAAATAAAATGAAGTAAAAAAAAAAATAAATTAATTAAAAAGGAAGAAAAAATAAAAGAAATTTTTTTCTTCACGGAGAAATATTCGCTCGTTTCGAATTAAACATTTTTTTTAGACATTATTTCGAAATGAACTTGCATCTTGCTATGTATATATATATATATATATATATATATATATATATATATATGTACGTATGTATGTACGATGTATGTATGATGTATGAATGTATGTATATATTTATATTTTTCAAATCTTATTACATTTTATCACTATAACATTATTTATTACATCCTATACAGTTATTTAGTGTTGCATTTTCTAAATTCTAAGTTATAATATTAATACGATATAATACTGCATTATAATATATACCGGGTATTCGAAACATAAAAAGTTACAAATTCTCAATTCGAATTGTCGAGTAAAATTTTTAAGATAAGAGTTATCTTATTTCAGTATTGAAGTATTATTGTTATACATATATATATATTTTTTTTTTGATGGTAGATATCAATTTCATTTCAAGGTCAACGTTTATTTTGTTTTGATAGAAATCCTATATTCTTTTTATAACGACAATGTATTCTACGAGGAAAAAAAGGAAACAAGTAACTTCTGTACAAAAAAAAAATCTTTTTTTTTCTTTTTTATTTAGAACCCGAAAAAAATATTGCGTTATAAAATAAAACTTCGATTGGAATTCGATCTAAATATAGAAATCAATATTTCAAACTAACAATTGATTTTAGAGTTGTTTTAAAATATTGATTGGACAGATTTAGAGATGAGGGTTGAAATCCAATAGGGATGTTGTAATAGTAAATAGATATGTATGTATTTCATTGATATCGTTATCAATTAATTATAACTCGAGCTCGTTAATTTAATTAATTATTCAACAAATCGCCAATCGTATCTAAGAGAATGTTCACAATTTTAATTATAATTTGCCAGTGGTAAATTACTTTTATGGTTTTATTGAGAGATCTCCCTATGTTTATAGAGCTTCCTATTTCTTTCCATCATTTACTCATGTAAATATATGCATTACTATATACGTATATAATATTATATATAACGTTGTTGTTGTTTCATATATATATATATATTATCTAATCAAAGGTCATGATTAACTTAATATATCATTAATCGTATTACGATTAAACTTTTGATTATCTCCAAATAAGTAATAAAATTGTTTTCTACATTATTTCTAACTAATTTTTTTATTTTATTTTTACTCATGAAATAAGACAGAATCATTTCGATAAGAATAAAAGTAATAGTACTTTGTATGATTATATAATTGTATTGAAAAAAAGAATTTTATATATATATATATGTATGTATATTATAAGATTGAATTAGGGAATATTATATAATTGTATATTATTAAATTTGTATTACATAATCATATTTTAGTTATATAATATAATATTTTATATTATATAAAAAATAAAATAATATATATATACATATATATATGTATATATGTATATATGTGTATGTATAGATTATATTTATATAGATATAAAATAATATTTGATGTATTGGTTGCACATAGTTTTTCTCTTTTTTATTTATTTATTTTTTTTCGTTTTTTTTTTTTTTTATTTTTTTTATATACATCCAAATTAATTAATTTCACGTCAATTATATTTGCTTTGGACAAGAATTTTTATATAAAAATTAAGAAAATAAAAAATAAAAGCGGTCAAGTATCACCTATCCCAATTTTAGTCAATTTCAAATGTTGTTCATTAAGTAATGAATTTTATTCTTCTTTTTTTTTTCTGCTATTTTTAACATTAATCGATACATTTGTATGACGTTAATCGATGTATTTTTAACGGCAATGAAAATACGCTTGATTAATTTCTTTTTTCACATATGTACGTTTGTTAGAGAACACTTGGTAAAAAATAAAAAGAATTCCATATACAGGGTGTCTCGTTTCTATCAATGTCATATTAAACTTGAAATTAAGGTTGATATTATTTTACAATTAAATTTATATCCGTTTTTTTTGTTTTTTATTTTTTTTTTTTTTTTTTTTTGATTCCATTTATAAATAGTATGGAATTTATTATGGTTTCAATTTGCAATAATATGTAATAATAAAATCAAGAGGAAAGCGATATTGAATAATGTTTTTTTCATTCATTCATAATATTTCTTATCATTTTATCGAATCAACTATATGATTATTGACTGATAATCGAAGTAATCTGTATAAAAGTGTGGAATAATTTTTGTTTTTCTTTCTTTGATCATCTGTAACAATACATGCAATAATACGTATAATAATTTGGTATCATACACACATAGAGACAGATGTAGTATATACGATTCTATTCTTGAAATTTTTTTTATATTTTATCATCAGCAAATAAATTCTAGACTTTTCATAATATTTCTTAATTATAATATGGCATAATTATAACAATATATAGTAATAACTATAATTTTTTTTTTTTTTTTTTCTTTTTTTGTAGACACGGACAGAAAAATATATTGGATATAAAAAGGAATGCGTTTGTAATGATATATCTTAAATTTTATTAACATTTTATTTAATTTTTTCTTTTTTTTATTGCAAACTTTTCACGCTTCTGTAAATATATAACATATTTTAATGTAGCAAAGTTATATCAATTCAAATTATTATTTTTTTTGTCAAACAATTAAATATTTATAAATTATTAGTTTATAAATGTTTGATAAAAGGATAGCTTATTTCCTTGAAAATTAACAAATAGTAGATACGATACGTATGTACATATAAACTAATCGTATATCTAATCGCATATCTAATCGCACATCGAATCGATAAATATTAAAACAACGGACGAACAAAGAACGTCGTTTGCGATCGTTCAAAAAAGAAAAATTTTACGTGAGCGATACGAATTGAAATTGAAATGGGAATGTGATACAACATACTTACGTATGTATGTCTCTACCTGTTAATGTGTATTTATTTTGTTTATGATTTTTTACACTTGAAAATACGAAAACAATGGTAACGTAACGAGTGTGATTTCTGTTAATGAGAATGTAATACGCTTGAATGCTTATCTTTGATATTTTTTGTTTCCTTTTTTTTTTTCTCTAAAATTAAATACTTGTTGTAGGAGCATTTACGTTCATTTTCGTTTTTTAATTTTTTTTTCCTCTCCAATCCAGTCGAAATTATTGAAATTTTTTATTTAGTCGTAAGGCCAATAAGAACGTTTATATTGTATTTATTATTATTATTATTATTATTATTATTATTATTATTATTATTATTCTTATTCTTATTCTTCTTATTATTATTATTATTATTATTATTATTATTATTATTATTATTATTATTATTAGTAGTAGTAGTAGTAGTAGTAGTAGTAGTAGTAGTAGTAATATCATTATCATTGTCATTGTTATTATATAATTCAAAGTATGAGGATCCAGTTTTAGAGTGATTTTTTTATATAAGTGAGCGAATAGAGTGGGAGTACGTCGGATATAAACCAAAGGGGGATTTAAGTTTTATTATGTACAAATTTATTGTTTCGAAAAAAATTATGAAAGAGTTATCGTTCATTAAAGATGTTTGTTGAATTCTGTGGTTTTTGTAATGACGACATATCCATCAATAGTGCAACGATCAATAGATCGAATGAAGATTTAGGTTTTAACATTAAATTTGGAAATCGTCGGTTAATAAAAAGGTTTATATAAATATTTATTACTATTTATTTCACGTTTATTATGTTTTTCCAAAGTTATCTATTGCGACCTTTTCTTTTTTATTTTCTTAAATTATGCAATTTGTTCAGAGACACAAAACGATTTGAAAACCAGTTTTAGATTTTTATTTTTAAATTTCGAAGCACTCAGTCGACACTTAAAATTTTATATTTGAAATAAATTTCCTCTATAATCAGCCTTGAAGATTTTATTATGTGTTTTCTATATATATATATATATATATATATATATATATATATATATATATATAATATAACAGATATAAGATATAATAGAAATTCAATATTTTGAAACATTTAATTAGTATTTGAAATACATTATCATTATTAATAATAAAGTATCGATATGTATAATGTAAATGACGCAACCCTTATCCTTAATTATTTATAGCAATCAAAATATTTATATATATTGGTCATTTATTTTACAAGATACTTGTCATTAATAAATTTATATAAATGATCAGATAAATGAACAATATGTGCCATAAGAGGATAGCAACGTAGAATGCACATATTATATTAGTATACTTATCCTTTTTTTATAAAAATTAGAATTGTATGTGTACGTACATATATATATATGTATATATATATATATATATATATAAAATATTTTGTTTGACATTTCCCAAAGAACAAAAGAAAGAGAGCGAAGGTGGGGAAAGGAGAGAGAGAAGGAGAGAGAGAAGGAGGGAGAGAGAGAGAGAGAGAGAGAGAGAGAGAGAGAGAATTGTTGATAATTTTACTATAGATCGATGATAAATTAATAAGATTCGAAAAATATCATTCGATAATCGAGTATTATTTTATTGTATTAGTCTACGTGATAGCTTTAGCGAAAGGATAGGATTTTCTGCTCTCTTGGCTCGAGTTTATCTCGAGTAGGAAATAGCCGTGGCAAACGGTGGTTATATTTAGGAGTAGTGAGACACATCTTTACAGTCGTTCGTACGAAGCCGTAGAGTTTCTCAGTTCGGTTGGCTTTTCGTTGGTCTATGCACTTTTGTATGCGTCTCTCTCTCTCTCTCTCTCTCTCTCTCTCTTTCGCTCTCGCTCTCTCACTCACATACTTCCTTACCTTATGTATATTATGTACTATGCAAAGAGAAAAAGAGAGATAGATAGATAGATAGAGAGAGAGAGGGAGAGAGAGAGAGAGAGATTTTCATACTGATTGGGTAATATCAATCATGCGCAGTGGTCCCCAATCTTTTCTTTCGTACAATTCATTTTTGATATCACGTTCACAGCTTTCGCTTTTGCAAACTATTACGTGATAGACATTACAAGGGGTGGGAAGGGGGTAGAGAGGAAAGAAAGAGTAGGAAAAATTTCTAAACGAAATTCTTTTTATAGTATATACGTATAGAATAAGATTCAGCAATATGTATATATATGTATATGTATGTGTATGTATTCATAAGAAACATTTCTTACGCAATTATTCGTTGTAAAATTCAGCAATGAAGACTTCACGATAGACAATAAGTTATTCGAACTCTTCTTCGATGTTTCCTCATAGTTGATGTCACGTGCATTTAATTGTGAATTTCGCGTGAGAGAATTTAACATGAATTTGAAATTATCTGGTTGAGAACACACTGTTCGCAGTATACATATATATATATATATATATATATATATATATATATATATATATATATATATGACGTTGATCGTTAAATATTAATGCGAGTTCAGAATGACTTTTAGTTACGAATATTCAAGTTTCATTAAACGTATGTTATATAGTATAATTATCATATTAATGTTAGGATAGTAATAATAGATCGATGAGGATAATAGAAAAGAAAAGAAAGAAAGAAAAAAGATCTTTTTGGTTTTTCTTTTTGTCGTTTAAACTTTTTATTTTACAGTGACGTAGTCATTGGATGCTTAACCGGGTCATTGTATAAGTGAATTAGTGCAAATACGTCAAATATAAATGATAATGATCATTTATTAGAATAGGTTAAACTTAGGAGATATTAGCTATTTTTTTTCTCTTACGGTGGATAAATCTGTGTATATGTGTGTCTGTCTTTCTCTCTTCTCTCTGTGTATGTGTGTACATACACAATCGATCATAGAAATTTTAGGACAATGTTAGTACATCGAATACATTTTTTTTTTTTTTTTTTTCAATCGGAATAAATAACTCCGTAGATTTGAGTAAATCTCCATAGATTAAAAATGAGAAAAGATGTTAGTACGCCTTGTATACTATATTTATTAATCGATAAAAAAAAAAAAACGATACAAAACAATTTTTTTCTTTCTCGTAGCTTTGACGTAAAAAGAAACATATTAATTATAAGTAAGGTTATTACAAGTATTCTATCGAGTGTTTTTATAAGAACACAAATAAAAATATAATATATCTATGACCGATTAAATCATACGTTGAGCATATTTATGGTGGATAATAGGTAACAACGTTGTCGAACATATTTAACATTATATACTTCGCGTAAAATTAATGCTAATCGACACGATCTAGATGATAGTTGAGGTTAAACTTGGTAAGAAGGTAACTCGAAGTAATGTCAATTTATCTTATTTACACTGGTGTACGAACTATTTATACTTATGGCCTTCTTCTTTTTTTTTTTTTTTGTTTTTTTAAATAAAAATTTTATGACCGATCTTACAGAATTTATTTTTCACGCGTATAATATATCGCATTTTAAAAGTACGTAAAAAAAGAAAAAGAAAAAGAAAGAACAATTTGTTATTTGTAAATTTTATTATTGTCAAGAATATGAAATTAATGGAAAAGTTGCGATTAAAACTTTTCTATGATATTTTATATTGATCAATTTTACGATAGAAACAAATCTTATGATAAAATTAAAAATCCGATTTTGTTTGGTCAATATATGTAATAAACTATTAGTATATAAGTGCTTAGTATAAAAATAATTAAATGTCAGGGTTACGTCCAGGTTTATTATAAATACTGACCATCCATTTATAACATATTAACAAATTTTTATAATTACAACTACTTTAAAATTAAAATACCGAAAGTTTTTTCTATTAAATTCAATTAATAAAATTCAACCAATTGAAATTGTTATAATATATCGATCGAATAAATAGCAACCGATTAAAACTTCGTGATTTCATTGTTTTAAAATTACATTCATTTAAACTACAAATGTATATAAAATGTATCGTATCGTATTCGTGACGAACATACAATTTTCGAAATAAACAATTAAATTCGAATGGTGTAACAAATGAATCGTTCCCTCTTATAATTCAGGAAAAATAATCCTTTGTGGAATTTCGTAAAGTTAGTTGTATTTACGAACTCGACAGTTTATTTCGAGTTTCAAAATCTTTTGCCAAATCTCTAGCAAGTGAAAATGAGTATACAATATATACGTATGTATGTATTGAAACGTTGAAAACGTATAGGTATATAACATGTACGATTTGTTTTTAATTCAATTAATTATTCGTTAAAGAATAAAAACTCCCTTTCATTTTCTCTTTTTTTTTTTTTTATTTTCCTTCTTGTGAACGTTAACAAGAAAAATAAAAAAAAAAAAAAAAAGAAGAAAAAGGGAGAAAGAAAGAAAAAAAAATTTCAAATAAGAAAATTCAAGATGAGCCGAAACGTTCTTTTCCTTCTTTCTTTTTTTTTTTATTTCGGTTTATTTAGAAAAAAAAAAAAATCGTTGAAGAAGATCTAGCTAGGTTTATATATTTAAATTATATAAGATAATCGATAAAATCGGAACGGATACTCTGAAATGTGTGAGTTGACCTTTAACTTTCAATCTCTTCTCTTTTTTTTTTTTTTTTTTTTTTTTTTTATAGGCAAAGAATATTTTCTATTCCTTTAAGCTCTCGATGTTCATAGAATATGATATATGTATTGATCTTGACTGATATAGTATGAGTAAATATGACTGAGTAAAGAATAATTGAAACTAAACTGTGATCGAAGTGACGTAACGAAGATTTAAGTGGGATTGAATTGAAATCTGTTAATCGATTTTTTTAAAACTGTTATTACCTTGTCTTTCTCCTTGATAAGTTTAATCGATTATCCGCGAAACTAAAGTTTACATCGATCAGGCGTGAATCACGTAGGTGAATTATGCGAATTTCAAGAATTATGAGTTATACGAACATGCCATTATTCTATAACAAATTGTTGCAGATCAGAATAAAAAAAAAAAGGAGAAAAAAATTACCTATCATTATAATATTTATGAGATGTAATTTTTCTTTTCTCTTTTTTGTCTCTCTTTTTTTTTTTTTTTTTTTTGAGAATCGATAAAAAGAAGAAAAAAAAAGAAATAATGAAATCTTTTTTTTCCCCTCTTTTTTTGCACAACTTTGATTAATGTTAAAACAAAAAAAAAGATCTAATGATAGATTCTAGTAGGGGCGTTGGTTTAAAATTATTCTTTGATCAATAATCTGTCGATTGTAAGCATAAAAAAAAAATGAATGTTGCAATCCTTTAACAGTATTACCAAGCCTAACGGGGTTTTCTTTAATATTCCATTTCGTTTCCTATTTTATTTACATAATAATTGTTCTTTACACAGCACGAAAGAGCATTGCTATAGATAATTATTATTTGTTAACATAACGCAAACGTGATGGGTTAATACGCGATTACTATTTCTATTGAATTCAATCGACAAACGTATCTACATTGATAAAATGCACGATGTTATAATGCGAAAACGTATGTAGGTTATGGTTCATATATATATATATATATATATATATATATATATATATATATATATATCAAACGAATGATTTGATCATGATATTTGATAAAATTGATCGATCGGATTTAATTTTGTCAACTTGAGTTAAAGCCAAACGAAAGTAATAACTAAACGTTTGCAAGATAAATCATGAATATGATCGTTTATCTTAATCTATGAATTATGTTAAAGATTTTCATTTGACTAGATGACATTGAAGTTATTCGAGGAGACGTTCTCTTCATTCGATTCCATGTAATATAATATTATACATGTGTTTGATATTATATAAAATGACTAATTTACGTATGTGTGTATGTATCTATATGATATATATGTAGATATGTGTATGTATAAATTGATATTTATTTTAGAATTAAAGATTTCAATGATATTTCCAAAGAACAATATCACGTTAAAATATAAAATAATAAAATCACGTAAAGTATGTGTTAATAACATCTTTTATATATTGAAATGATGATGATGATGATGATGATGATGATGATGATGATGATGATAATAATAAAAATAATAATAATAATAATAATAATTTATTATTATTCTTATATATTTTTATATATATATAAGAATATAATTATATATATTTTTTTATTTTTTTAAATATTTTTTTCCGTAAATCGTCCGAATCACAATACGTTCAAGTTTTTAGGAATGCATCAGGTCAGGACTATAATTCGTGAATTGGACGATTTGTTCTTGTTTAAGAAAAAAGAACAATTCTTTCTACGACGGATGCCGTCGATGATGTGATAAGAAAAAAAAGAAAAAAAATTATTATTTATATCTATTTGTACATATGTGTATTATATATCTGAACAGGAAGTCCGGCAGAATGAAACATCCTGATTTATTCAGTTACAATCGACTAAAGAAATACTTAAAATTACTTACAATTAGTTTGTAACTTATTAAGAAGGAGTGCTTAATTCGCAAAAAAAAACATTAATAATCTTATTCAGATATGCAATGATTATATTCGATCAATTGTTAAATATCAAACTACTGATATTTAAATATCAAAGATTCATCGATGCAGAAATAAACGAACGTAAATTTACCAAACAAAACTTTGAATTTTCATAGAAGAATCGATATTTTTATAAAAGCATCAAACGATATATTTACGGCTGGGATACTACTCTATACGTCATCATAATTAACGAGCTGGCATTGATAATATTGATTTAGTATATCGGTCTGATTACTATTTACGTATATACTCGATGCGCATATGTGAATATCCACATGTACAATTTATCGGTCATTGAATGATAATATCGCGATGTTAAAACAAGTTTTCTAGAGTTAAGAAAAAAAAAAAAAAAAAAAGAAAGAAAGAAGAAAAAGAAACAACATAGTATCACGAGACCACGGTTTCGTACTCGTTATTTTACTGTGGACTTGTTTAGCCTATAATGTCGGACAAGTTCTGTACGTGAAGGACGATTTAGCTCGTATATCAAATAGGATATTGCAGGACTGTTTGCTCCGGATTTCTGTCACTATTTTTATAGACTTTTAGTTACGCGTCTTTCTGATATTTATCAAGAGTAACCACGTCAGCATTCCTATTTCTCGTATCTCTTTGAGTGGGTGAGGGAGTGTAGGGGTTAAAACTATAGTTTGGCGCTATCCGATTCAACGACGACTTGGCTCTATTATAGATCGATAAAATCTAGATTGGTCTTTATCCACGGTTGGCATCGTGCAATCGATCTTTTACGTTATACATTAGTAATAATAACAATTATTATTATCATTATCATTATTATTATTATTTTCTTTTTATAGAAAATTTAAATGACTGCATAACCATGTAAAAAAATAAAAAGAAAGAGTAAAACAAAAGTAAAAAAAGGAAATGTTAAATAGTTCTTCGCTATACTGGTTATTGACTTTTAACGAAGTTATATTTAGATACTCGAATAGGCATATATAGTTTTTAGATATCCTGCATTTATTATCGCGCTATTGATCGATCACATTTTTATTCGAGTCAGACTTCTTTTTTTGTTTTTGTTTTTTTTTTTCCTTTCT
Source organism: Vespa crabro (assembly GCF_910589235.1). Taxonomy (NCBI): domain Eukaryota; kingdom Metazoa; phylum Arthropoda; class Insecta; order Hymenoptera; family Vespidae; genus Vespa; species Vespa crabro. Next base: position 3,410,665 of record NC_060964.1, read on the forward strand.
TTTTTTTTTTTTTTTTCATTCGTTCTCTATCTATCCAATTATCGCCACGTGAACTATTCGGACGAAATGATTGAATTTTTTAATGGTATTTCTTTAAAAAATTTTCTCGTCGTTGTTCTCTCGCTAATTTCAACGATCGGCAGGTGTGAAATTTAGGTTAAGATTACACATATGCGAGCACATCAACTGAACGTTCCAATTACCGAAATAACTCGAAAAAGAGAAACGACAGGGATACAACCAGTCTCAAGATCCCGCTCGCCCACTCTCTGACTTATCAAATCAGTATAATTTTTAATCGAGACAAATGTTTAATTTAAATAATTTATTTTTGTCCCTGTAATCAAATTCTAAGGAATGTATATAGATAATTTCGAATAGCTTAATAAAGAATATCATTATATTTTGATAAAAAATTTTAAATAAATGATCAGTATATATAATAAATATATATTATAAGTTATGCAATTCTAACATTTAATTATTGGAAATAATTAGTGTTATTAAATACAAGGAAAATAGTTATATGCACTACGAATTAATTTATCTTATCCGAAAAAAAAAGATAGAAACTATAATTTCACTTTAACAGGAATGAAAAACTTATGATTAATTTATCTCTTTCTTTTTTTTCTTCTTCTTTTTTTTCTTTTTTTTCCTCTTTCTTTTTCGCGTCACGAGAGTATTTAAATCTCCATTTTTCCTACTTTGTAAATTAATCCTGAACTAGATAAGAAGAGAAAGCAGCGGAAAATATAATTTCTTTTTTTAATAGGAGGAAAGAGACGAATAATTTATTTACTTATTTATTTTTCTTTATCATGAAAGTTATTATATCTTCATTTTCTCTTCCTTTAAGAATATTATATCGTATTTATCAACAAACACCAAACCATTTCTAAATTTTAAAGAAAATATGCTATATTATATATATATATATATATATATATATATATATATATATATATGGGTGTGTAAAATAATTATTTGTTATTAAAAATATTCATAAATTTTTCTTAAACATAAATATTGAAAACAATTAAGAATATGATTAGCAATATGACTACTAATTGATAAAAATTAAGCTATTAATTAATTTGTCTTTCAAAGTATAATCTTTTTTTTTTTATTTTTTATTTTTATTTTTATTTTTATTTTATTTTATTTTAAGAACTATAATTCACGATTGACGAAATGAATTATTGAATTTTCTCGATCATCACGACAGTTCCATTTTTTAGATTTTCGTTATATTAAAGGGGAGCAGAAGTTACGATTCGTTTTAACAAAATTCGAAATATTTCAGTTTTGGATTTAACGGACATTTTTTTTTCTTTTTTTAGCGAAGTAAAATCTCGGTAAAAAATCAAGACGATACTTTTAGCCGCACGAGAGATAAATTTTCCGTTCTGTTTAAAAATCTGAATCCTCGGTTAACATTTTTTACCGTTTAGGTTGTGAAGAAAAAAGGGAAAAAAAAGAAAAAAAAAAAAAGCAGAAAAAAGGATGTGAATTTCTGGACGAAATAACATGACGATGAAAGCTACGAGATAATTATAGACCATATGTATGCACATGTGTACATATGTACGTATATACAGACACGTTTCTATGTCTCTCTTCTCGAAAAGTTCACAGGAACTCATGGTAATATCAGTTCTCGAAAGGAGAGCAAACTCTGCTCGAAAGTTGACTCGAAATTCGCGCTGATTTCCCAAGGTGGACTCGTTACGCTTGTAACACGCTCCGAATAACTCAACACGTTTTTTTTTTTTTTTCTCTAAAGTCGAACGCTTCTTACGCAACACACATATATATATATATATATATATATATATATATATATATATATATATTTATAAATTCTACTGCAAAAATTTTAATCTACTTTAAAAGTTCTACTTTATTTTTTTTTCTTTGGTATATAACATTTCGATTCAAAATAATAATCGAATTAAATTGATATAATAATAATACTATATATATTTATTAAAAAAAAAAAAAAAAAAGAATCTGCCCCATTCAAAAATTTGGAAGTTTTTCCATTTTTACTGTCTTCCAATGATATTATAATTTTATGTATTATATTCTATCAAAATTTTACGTATTCTACGAATGCTTTTGGCAATTTTTAAACTGTGTTGTATGAAAATCTTATTCGCAAACATTTTATAAAAATATGTATACACCAGTCTGTATACATTCGAATGCACACACGCACACACACGCACGCACACACGCACATACACGTATGCACGCACGCACAAATATAAATGTATATATGCACTCGCGGTGCACATAGCCGAGCACGTAGACGTTTTCCTCAGCGACTTGAAAATCGATAAGCTCCGCTATGTTCCATCTCTCTCTTTTCCACGACGTAAATAAGTAAGTACAGTCAGGCTACCAACCAACCAACTAACCAACCAACCAACCAACCAACCAACTAGTTAACCGACCTTTCCTCGACCACCGAACCTTCCCCTTCTTTCGTTACAAACGATAATCGACTGACTGTACGGAAGGTTTCGCCCGACACCTTGACCTTGCTCGAACTCTTCGACTTTCATTCTTAGCAGATACATACATATGTATTCTTTCTCTCCGTCTTTAATACTCTTAATTATACTTTTTTTTTCTTTTTTTCTTTTTTTTTTTTTTTTTTTTTTTATAACATCGTTTCCTTACATTACATATAATAATTGTATAATTGTATAATTAAAATCTTATCGATGGTGTAATAATCGTCTGTTGTTGCCGCCGTTGTTAAGTTCATAGATCGCATAAATTTTGCTTTGAATTATGATTGAAGGGTATTTTAAGTTTATTTATTTAATTTTTTTGTTTTTTTTTGTTTTTATTAATACCGCATACAAAATAGAAATTCAATCTAATATTGAAAATTATATTAGAGATCTATAATTTCTCTGAGTTTTGTACCTAAAAAGATTTAAAAGAAATATTAAAAAAAAGAAAAAAAAGATAATAATAAAAGGAAAATTAAAAGCATGATTAAAATTAATTTTCGATATAAAAAATTTTTTTAAATTCTTTCAAAGGCTTAAGATTTTTAACGATCCTTTTTTAAGAACATAAAATTTACATTATTTCCCTTTTACAACTTTTGAATAAAAATTATAATATTATTCATATATAATTTAAGAGTATCCTACTTTTATATATTTATGAATTGAATTTATGAGTAAATTTTAGAGGTCGTGTAAAAAAATTTCTATTTATAACAAAAAGATGTTACGAGTTATAAATAATTAATGTATCTATCGATCGCTTATATTATACTCATTGCAACGTGTGAAATTCTAAAAACTATTATAAATAAGAGATCGTATCTTATCTTGTATAAGCTGCAGGTTTTTAATCGATAAAAAAATTTTAATGAGATAAGAAAAGTAAAAAGAGAACAAGATAATGACTTTCTAAAATAAAATAAAATTAAAAAAAAAAAAAAAAAAAACTTTCGATGACGGTCTGTAAATACGACTGTAAAGACGTAGAAAAGTTTATAGATGATTTTAAAAATCAATTAGATCTTTTTAAATTTTACTTTTACAATTGTAACTTTACAATCTGAGAAAAAAAGAAATCAACGTAAAGATTCTCGTTAAAATTTAATTGATTTATAAAATCATTTAGAAACTTTTAAACCACCTTATATTAAATCATATTGATGCAGCAATTTGATTTATAGTCGACGTATTTTATCGCTATGTCTCGTTAACCATTCGTCATTCTTATGTAATTTATACTAATGATAAATTTTCAAAGTCGACATGGTTGAACGAACATTATCGATAACTCCTCGAACGAACATCATCTTACATATATGTTACTAATAATAAGATATTTTTTTTTTCTCTTTCCTCCCCTTTCGTTAATTTATTCTATGTAAACTTCGTTACTTTACTAATTACATATAACAAAGTTTAAGTCTATTATATAAATAAGTGGTTTTTCATTTTTCAATATTTCCTTCCTCTTAATCAACGACTTTATCGTTTTTCTATCTACTCTTAAAGATAAAACAGCTCGTTTATCAGTGACAATAAAAACGTAAAATGTTTTCACTGACTTCATCTTAGATATATACACGTATGTACGTGTAATATCTATAATATATATATAGTACATTTGTACATATTTAATTGCTTTCTTTTTAAGATTAGGAACAGTTCATTTTAGAAATGAATCGATGTTAATAATATGACATCTTATTCTCATTTTCTAATATAGTTAAAACATATAAATCATTCTTACTCGAAGAAGAATAAGAAATGTCACATTACTCTCTGCATCCCTTATTTATCATTATTCTGCGCATTTCTTATACCATTATTCTTGAAGTACCATTAATTCATAATTCTGGACATTCCTTATACCATTAATCAGAATATCCGTTATATCATTACTCTGTGTAACCTATATACCGTTATTCTGTATATTCGTTAATTCATAATTCTGGAAGTCCCATTAATCCATAATTCTATATAACCTTTATACCATTATTCTACGCATATTTTACACGATTATTATTCTGTACATACTTCGCACCATTATTTTATAGATTTCTTGTATTATTACTTTATGGATCTCTTAATTTCATCATTCTGCGAATTCGTGAATTCGTTAAGAAAAAAAAATTTATATTAAGTATATTTTAAACTAGAAAAAGAATTATGAAAAATAAAATTTAATTGAAAATTCATGGAAATATTACGAATTTGTTATTTCTATATTGTACTTAGAGTTTCTCATAATGAAAACAAAGAAAGGTGGTCACAGTTGGTTATGGCTTTCCTGCTTTTCACTTGTACATATATACAAGAGGAGTGACCCGAGAAACGTGCAGTCAACTCTTGTAGCACGTTCTAATATTACACGGTGGAATACACACTCTGTGTGAGTCAGGGGCATAACCGGCGGCCACGTAGCAAAGCTGTGATGAGAAAACTTTCAAATACGACAAAAAAAAAAAAAAAAAAAAAAAACAATTTATTCGTTTTCGGTCTTTGATGATCCTTTTAACCTTCTTCTCTCCTTTTTTTTCTTTCTTTCTTTTCTTTTTTTTTTTTTTTTTTTCGTTATTTTTTTCCTTCTTTGCCTTCGAGAACAGAGTACAAAGTACAGCTTGAAAAATAATAGAACTTCCTACTATTAATAGAAATAAAATAATCCAACTACGTGGCATCCTTTTTTTAAATTATATACATAGGAATATAAATATTTGTAATGGCTATTATTATACAGTCAAATTAATAAAAAAGAATACGAGAGTCTCGTAAAAGGAATCACGAGAGTTCCTACAATGATTGGTAGGCTTCGTATGAAGAAATAATAAAGCATTGAATATTTTTCGTACTTTTTTATTAAATAAATTTGTTATATATTAAAATTAATATATTAAAACAAAAGTAAAAATATTTCCTATATATATATATATATATATATATATATATATATATATATATATTATTATAATTTAATTAATCGTTAAAAAGAAGAAAAGAAATGAAACAATTAATATACTTCCAAAATTATCAAGTATTTTTTATAAAGTTATAAAAGAAAATTTTCAAAATAATTTCTTTTTTTCTTCATTTCTTCTTCTTTTCTTTTTCTTTTTCCCCGTATTCTTTTTTTTTTTTTTTTTTTTTTTTATGTCAATGCCATAAATCCTTTCGAAACAATTAGTGTGCGACATCATTGTAAAAACGACTATCTAACATAAATAACTTGTTGATTGGCTCTACGATTTCCTGGTAATTTCATACGTTTTTTATTTACTGTTTATTTTTAATTAATATGATAACTTCACATAAAGACGTAGTTACTTGGTATTTCGAAATATCGATGAGTGTATTACCTTGAAGTCTGTTGAAGCATTAAAAAGATTACTCGTAAGTTAAAAACTTTCTTCGAATCTCTATAAGAGTATCCTTTTTCTTCGTGTATCAAAAAAAAAAAAAAAAAAAAAACCCGAAGTAAAATAAAACTTTTACATATCAAGTACTTCGAATTGTATATATCGTATATCAAGTGTATCGTTTCAAATTTAGTTCCGTTAAAGGAAATTGATATCTGAAGAAAATAAGAGAATGCTTTCCATTGAGTTATCGATATCGAAGTAATGATACAAATACATAACTCATGTACAAGTATATAATTTTGAACATTCGTTAGACCATAATATATTGTTAATACATTGTTAAAAATATTTTGGCGATTAGATATAAGAAATTATACTGCTATAATTACGATGATTAACCAATAGAATTTCAGATAAGAATAATATATAATTTATTCTTATTGATTTGATTCATTAACAGGTATTACATTATTACAAAGAAAATATACAATTGAAATAATTTATTTATATTACATTTCTATTTGATTTATTAAAAATTGACATTACAGCTGACATATATCTACAAAAGAAATTATATTTTATTTTTTATTTAATTGCCCAATATTTTTTATTAATGATCAGTTTTATTTTTTAATTGGATTTATTAGGAGCTAAAATAGAAATTAAAATAAAAAAAAAATATATATATATATATTATTGAAATAATTCTTATTATATAATATTTTGATTTGATTTATTAGAAATTGAAAATGACATATGAAATCTAACTAATGTCCTGACAATATGAATTGCATTTACTCTTATTATTACTAATACTACTGAGATGCAAGTAATTTAAAATCACATACGAGATTTTAAAAAAAATTCATATTAATGATGATTGATCTTCTCTTATCGTTGATTGAACGATCGCTTCCAAGTCGTCACAGTTGTTTGCTAACAAGACCATCAGCATCATTCAAAATATTTTTTGTCTCATTTGTTTTAAATAATCAAGATAAGCAAGGAAAAAAGCTAAAAATTTCTTAGCATATATATATTTGAAAATATTCGTCGACATTTTTTTCCATCAACGGAACTTTAAAAACCAATGCAGTTTTGAAAAGAAATTAATTAAGTGAAAAAATAAAAATATAAAAATTTCAAAACCGTGTTAATTAATATCGAAATCGGATTGTTTAAGTATCGAGTTATAAATACATATAATATTATAACTCACATTATATAATTTTCTTTCTTCTTTCTTCCTTTACCTTTTTTTTTTTTTTTTTTTTTTTTTAACATTAAAACAAAATGAGTTTTAAAACATCAACATATCCTTTTCTTTTTCTTTCTCTCTTCTTTTTTTGTTTTTATTTTTCTTTTTTATTTTTAAGAGAGTTACATTTATATCGATCAAGTATATCGACAATTATTAATTACAAGAATGACCTAATATATTCGAGCTTTGTCAGATCTTAATACTAGCAAAGTCTTATCGAAAGACAACGTGAAAGAACTTAGGAGAAAACCAGTTTAACCTGTTGCTATTGCTTCTTAACGACCTATGGCAAACGTAGATCTTCGTGCAATGGACGATAGCTGGTATAGCCTTGTTAGAAAATAATCTAACAATTTTCGATATTGTTAAATTTGTTTTAATTTTTGAACAATCAAATTCATTATCGGTCTTTCTGTTTAGAAGGTTGACATTATCTCTAAGTTCGTGACACCAGTTCCTTTATTATCAATATTAATTTATTTTCAACTGGCATGATGTGATACAAGTTATTTGACCTAACAAGTTCATTGACCTAACGCTTAAGCGAAGATTAAATTAATAATATATCGAATTTTTAATTGTCATTGTGAGATCGTAATCGTAATAATATCGATTCTCTTTATCTTCTCTTAAACAAATGTTTTCATTTAATCGATATCTTCAAATTAAAAGTAATCTTATATATATATATATATATATATATATATATATATATATATATATTGTATGTGATTATTATTATTATTATTAATAATAATTTATGACATTAATTTATAACCATGTACAATTAATTTACATGAGATAAAATTTTTTAAACTTTACTTACAATAAAATTTAATGATAGTGTTCATAAATATTTCAGAAATTTAATAAGAAACAATCCTTGAAATAAAATCGCGTTAAAAAAAAAGAAAATAATAATAATAATAAATTTTATAGAATATAATTTCTTTACTTTATATCGTAATAAATGTTATCAAAGTTTAAAGGTGTAGACCGGGGAAAAACATTGGCTATTTTGAAAGGAAGGAAAGGAAACGATCGATGAAGTAATCGGTAATCCCGTAAAAATCTACCGACGCGATCACGAGCCGGAAGTATTCCGTAATTATCTTGATTGCTATCGATCGATCACTCGATCGAACGATCTAATCGTTAATAACTGTGAAAAATTGATCAACCGTGAAAAGTTGAAACCTTTCGAATTTTTCAGATTAAGTTAAATTACAACGCGAATCGGCGGTTTTCTGAACTCTGTGGGAAAATATAATTTACGTTCTTGAGGCGTCGTCAGATTTTACAAAAAGAAAAGAAAAAAAAAACATTACAAACAATCAGTAGGAAATGACCATTTTCTTTCTTTCCTTCTTCCTTTTTTTTTCTTTCTTTTTTTTTCTTTCTTTTTGTTTTCTTTTCTTTTTGTTTTCTTTTCTTTTTGTTTCGAGATTGCTTTCTGATATGCTACGAAATCGCTTGAATCGTTGGTACGTTGTATTTTATCAGGGGCGCGCATCGTTCAGAGAATGAACGTGCATGGAAAAGCAAATCGATCATAAAAAGTAATATATATGTATGTATGTATACATGTACAGGGTGTCTCGTATATCTCGAAAAATTAAATACTTCACGAGGAATTGAATCTATGAAAAAGAAAATTTGTCCACAAATTTGTTTAATATAATGAGATACATCGTATGATGTTTTTTTTTTTTTTTTTTTTTTTTTATAGTGCGCTAGCATAAACTCTGCATTTTGGCTCTGTATGTATGAATATACATATATATATATATATATATATATATATATATATATATATATATATATATATAAAATATATATTGTTACAAAATTCGGCATCACCCGATACATTAACATAAGAAACAAACAGAAAGAGAGAAGGAGAGAGAGAGAGTGTAGTATCTAGAAATAGAAAAGCGTAATTTCTATGTAAATACAAGAAAAAGAAAAGAGTCTCTGTCGGAGCGCATTACGTTACATTCGTACGATTCAAATTGAATACAAAAAAAAAAAAGATGATTGTTATATTACTTGTCGAATTCCTCTCAACGTCCGGTATAATTTATTTACACATATATATATATATATATATATATATATATATATATATATATTTATAAAAAATAAAATAAAATAAAATGGAAAAGAAAACTGAAGGTAGGCCTTAAAAACTTCGAAGAAGAAAAAAAAAAGAAGAGTTGTGATACAAAAAATATATCACAATCATTTCAAAGTTCTCCTTGAATTATGTTATATTGGAGAAAAAATATTTTTTTAATCTATACACTAACAACAGTATAATTCAAGTTGATCGCTTTTTCGTAATTCACTCCGATATACATATATCGGTATACGTATAATTTCGTAAAATAAAATAATCCAGGGATTAGGTTAATGATCTTAAAAATACGGATAGCTCTAACGCATTGAGCAAACGTGGAAAAAATTCGATTGCTTTAATTATTGTTTAAACGATTGGCTCGTTGATACAATCGAAAAATCCATTATTCCTATTTCTTTTCAATCTTCTTGAATCGTTGATGGGAATAATAATTATTTGATACATAACATCATCGTTATCATTATTATTATCATTATCATTATCATCAGTATCAACGGCAACGAACACCAACATTAACAATAACAACAACAACAACGATAACGACAATTTATTTTCTCTCGAAATAATACATCGTTTTCAAAAATTTCGAAACTTTTTGAAGTGTTGTTAAATTAATCTGGATCATATATTTCCGTGATTAAAGTAGATTTAATCGTTAACGTTAATCACGATTCACGCGTATTACGTCCCTGCTCGTTGACTTCTTTTGATAGAAAAACATTTGGAAAAATTGCTGATATAACGATCTTCAAGAATTTTATATTTTTATATATTTATATACATTATATTTTATTATAGCTTGGTAGTGTAATCGTTTGAACGATAAAATGATATTTATTTGCACAATTTAATGTGACGTATTATCAGCATATACAAAGATAAGGAATAATTTCTCTCCTTTTTTCTCTCTCTCTATTTTTTTTTTATTTTTTTCTTTCGAATTATATATGCATGTACTTTTTTTCCCTTCTTTTTTCTTTTTATTTCTGTTTTTCTTTTGTTTCTTTTTCAAAATCTTCTTCTCTCACTTTAAAAACAAACATGCTCGAACGTAACGAATTATGTACGAGCGATCATAATAATTATTATATCACACGTTGTTGTTTTCTTCCAATTTTATGACACTCACTGTTAAATATTTAATCCAATTTGTCTCTCGAGACATTACATAAGAGAATTATATGGATTATGTTTGTCGGTTGCGGTTGTAACAAAAACGGTCGTCACATCGTTGTGTAGCGATTACCTAATCAATCGAGATTTTACTTCCCTTCTAGGATCGCTAACAATAATAATGTTGCTCGTTTATAGTTACGACTCTCGTAATACTTTCTTTTATTTTTCTCTTTTGACAAAGACGGTCAATCGAAGGTCTGTAACTACGTAACGATCTTGTCGATCATTCGAAAGTAACACCTAAGAAAACCAACGTAACTCGGCCTCGCTTATGCGACAACGCGATGATTTCGTTTGACCTCATTTTCTCTTACTTTTTTTATCCCAAAATATTAAATGGATTTTATAAAATTTATAAAGTTTGATATATGCATTTAACATTCGAATGTTAAACGTATATAAAATTAGTCGAATTTTTTTATACACAATTAATTATTAATTATTATTAATAATCATTATTATATACATGTATTATTTACTACATTTTTTATATATATTTATTGTTATTTATATATATATATATATATATATATATATATATATATATGAATATGTTATATAACATAAAATATAAAAAAGAAGTAGTGTATGACAAAATATTCCGAAAGTACCTCTTGAATCTTTTTTATTTCGTTTCTCTCTCCCCCTCCCCTCTTTAACGGTTTATGGCCTTCATCCGTGAATTATGCAAACACATATGTCAGTTTTTCTTGTTACATACAAGAAATAAATTATCTTATATCTATTTTTACACGAACATGACTTAGGTATTTAAGCCGCTTCCGACGCTAATGAAACTTGAAAATGTCATTGTCGTTTGTTGTCATTAATATTACACATCAGTATAAAAGTAATAATAAATTCAACAAAAAATATTATTGTTCGTTTACCATTTTTTTAATTTAACACCCATCAAGTCATTTCAATAGTCACAAACGACAACGTATTTTTTTCTTTTTGTATTTCTGCATTAAAAAAAAAAAGTGCAATAAAAAAGAAGATATTTTTTCTATTCGAAGGATAATCAATACGTTATTATTATTTTTAAAAATTTATACGAATGTTCAATAAAACAAACTATAATGATAAATATAATTGTTCATTATAATATATAATGAATACATATATGATGAACATCGTTAATATTATTGTTATTATTAAGAATAAATAAAAATTTGTTTCTTTTCAATTGATAGAACAAATAGAACAAATTATCTCGAAGACAATCGGAATAAAATTATTTTCGCTTGCCGTTTAATAGATAAATCCAATTGGGTGATTCGTTAGCTCCATGTCAATTAATCTCAATGAAATATGAAACTACTCATTTCTCTTTCTAATAAACGCAAACACACAACTTAAGTTACACTTCACTTATAAAATGCGTTCAAGATCCGTGTTCTGTCTTCAGCATATATCAGATAACTTACGTTCAAACAGGAAATATGTAGAATGTTGTAATCTGTCTCTCTCTCTTTCTCTCTCATATATAAATATTATAAATATTTCATAAAATACGAAAATTAAATACGAGGAAAAAAGTAATGTTATTTCTTAAAATCTTTTTAATGGGTCGTATATAATCGTAAAATATAAATTTGTTTAGATCGTAAACAAATTGATCTATTATATGAAACGTGTTTGGAATTAATAATAATAATAATAAAAAAAAAAAAAAAAAAAGGAAGTAAAATAATCTTTCCTCTTGTATTAAAAATAAAAAAGAATAAAGGAAGATTTTTTTTCCTTTTTTTACAACAAGCATATATACCATATATTATGTACTGCAAATTTCGGCCTTGTTTATTGGTCAATCCAATACTATATATTCACAATACTATACTATAATATTATTTATTTCAATATAAAATACTACATATATCGTCCCATTGATAATACTATTCTATACTATATACTATATTACAATATTATTTACTCATGTATTATAGAATATTACAAATATTGGCTAAGTTAATTGTTGGCGAAGCTAGAAAAAAACAGAATCATTAAAAATGATTTAAAAGAGAAAATAAAATGATAAGATTGAATGACGCTGGATGATGGATTCACTTGGATGGTGTTTTTAAGAAAAGAAGAAAAGAAGAAAAAAAAAGAATACAAAGAAGGGGGAGGATAGAAATGATGGTGGTAGCAAAAGGTCGTTTAGATTCTATATATCCTTGTCTCTCTCTCTCTTCTTTCTCTCTATTAAGCTGAGAAAAAGAGTTTTCATCCTGGCTCGTTTGCTTCGTAGTTTTCCTTCGTAATAGCTATTGCATATAACGCGCGTAACACTCCTTGGGATCTGTTAGGTAATAGGAGAGGCAGGCAAGCAGGTCGAGTCTCGAAGTAAGAGTCGAACTGATCAGGAAGAACAATTAGAAAGCTGTGCGCGAAGGCGTTCATTCGCATAAACGGACTCGGTCGATCGGATCAACTCGTTTAATGTATGATCCATGGCAATTTTCGAGAAGAGTCGGCTTTCTCGTTTTCCTCGTTTATTTATTATCGAAAAGGATCCTACTTCCCCTTTTAAATACTCCTTCTCCCTCCTCCCGTTCCCGTTCCCGTTCCCGTTCCTATCCCCGTCCTTCTCTTACGCTACTCAGTTCTTTTTATCCTGTTCCTTTTTCCTTCTTCCCCCTTCCCTTCCTGTTTCTTTTTCTTCCGTCCCCTTCTCTTCTTTCCTCTTAAGATCAAACTCATATCTTACCTCGTTCGAACAGAGGTTTGAGGAAGCATCAGTTTCGTTTCGTTACTTGCTCGAACAACTCCTTTTCCTATTTCTTCTAATCAGTTTTATATACCGATCGATTCGAATTATTATAGATGGATGGATGGATTGATGAATAGATAGACAGATAGATTTTATTTATTTCCTTTTTTTTTTTTTCCTTCATTTTTACGATCAGTTTTTATCGTAGAATTTTGATAAATCTTAATATAAGTGTGTGCGACGAATGTGTATACGATTCTTCGTGATATATTTTTTAATACGATTTGCAATCGTTCGTTGTTGATTGTTTATTATCATGTAAGAATCCAATGGCCTACATGATAAATTTCCAAAGGAACAGATCGGCGGCCATGGTAGATTTCCAAGAGAACAGATCGGAGGTAAGAAATTTTTGTCTGATGATTCTAAAGAAATTTAATATTTCTTTTTATCGAGAGAATTGTTTATTGTTTCGATAAATGTCTTATACGGCTATAAGATTTTTTACTACTTATATGTTTATTCGAAGGTCATAAGATGTCCTTAAATGAACTCTATGAAATTTGAATTGAAAAGAAAGTCTATTAAAGAATTCTACGTGAAGAGGAATGATTTATGTGAGTTGCTGTTGTAATAATGAAGTGTTTCGAATCCATTTGATGTGTTTATTCGAAATTTATACGAGTCATTTTTAAAATTAATCTTTGAAGTGTTGATTATAACACGTGTTTTTCTTTATTATTACTGTCGTTGTTATTATTATTATTATTATTATTATTATTATTATTATTATTATTATTATTATTATTATTATTTTACAATTAAAATAAATTAAAGATAATAAACTGTAAAGTGTTATTATTATTATTTTTCCATTAAAATCGATTAAGTCTATTAATAAATCGATACTTTTAACAACAGAAATTGTTCATTAATATTCAAAGATGACAAAAGTATAGAATTTAAATTATTCGAGCATGTCAGTTCAATCGTCTTTTATATAAGTGAATAAAATTAATATTAAACGAGCTATAATAAATTCCTCGTTGGTGCTTGATACGGCTTTGTATTACAAAAAGAGGAAAAAAAGGAAAAGAGAAAAAAGGAAGAAAAAAAAAACAAAATAAAAATAAAAAAAAAAGAATCTTGTCCTTTCGTTTATACTTCCTCTTTTTTTTTTCTATTCATATTATTTCCTCTTTTGTATGTAAGTACCTAAGTTACTTTTTTATTTTATTTCTGGACATGTTTGCTTTTATACATCGATGAGAAAAAGAAGAAGAGAAAGAGAAAGAAAGAGGATAGATAGACGGACAGGTAGACGCATGTTTATTAATGACGCATTCTTAAAACAGGAAGAATGTTATTTGACATTTGGCTGCTACTACTTCGTATTCCTTCTTTAAAAATAAAATCGTTAACTAAGATCGATGGATCTGAAATCTCAAATTTAGATAAATCACGTTTCATTTTTAATACCTTATCGATGAATTGAACGTTACCATATGATATAAAGAGAATTTAGAACTGCGTCAAACGAATATATCATATTCAAGGAAAAATGTAGATGAGCCTTTGATCCTATAAATATTACGATTTATTGCAGTATATTACGGTTTATAGATCTTAAAAAAATGAAAAAAAAAAAAAAAAAAAAAAAAAAAAAATAAAGCCATTCATTATTTTATAGTTTAACAAAATTATAAAAAAAAAATATATATATATGCAGTGGCTCGGTGTAAAATAATTTAAAATGCAAGTTATTTTAATTTATGTAAAATATTAAAAAAAATATATATATATATGTATATATATATATAACACAGCTGATTTATATGGTGATTTAACTAACCTTTTCTGCAACAAGTTGTTGATTATTATTTGTAGAAATCGATCTGTCATCATAAACAGTAACGTTAAACTGACATATGCCGATCTCTGCATATATACATACATACGTACATACATGTATACCTCTATGCATTATTACTTAATGCATTAAGTATAATTAATCAGTGCTATTGCTCCCCTCGATAAAGTATAAATATTTTTTGCTGTTGCATACTTACGATCCTCGATACTATATTCGTATCTAACTGTCAATTTTTCAATAGCGCATATATACGCTCTTTCGTATTCTGAGTGTCTATTCTTCGAGGATATATATATATATATATATATATATATATATATATATATATATATGTATATATATTGTTCGGAATGAAAAGATTAATATTAAAAAAAAAAAAAAAAAAAAAAAAAAAAAAAAAAAAAAAAAAAAAAAAAATTTAAATTGATATTAAGGAAATAATTAAAAAAAGAAAAGAAAAAGAACGAGTTTGGTTCCCAGATATACGAAATTATCTAAGTAAAAGTGAAAACATCTACAAGTAAAAGCGGGAAGATGATACACGTTCGTTCTTTCCTGCTTGTTCTTTAACTCCGAGAGAAAGTTCATTCGCGAATACGCATGCTATGAGAATCTAAGAACGAGTTGTTGTTGTCGTCGTTGTTGTCTGTTGTTGTTTAGAAATTTATCGTCTTTACATCGATACGACGATCGATCCATCGACACGAAGTTTGAAAAGATTTGTCCAACGTAATAAAGAAAATTAAAAATATAATATTTCATAGGGATTATAAAATGAACGCAATATTGAATACTTAATAGTTATATTAATCTGAAGAAATTTTAATTTATTTTATAATATTTTTTGCCTTCGACATAAATTTTGTTTCGCACTGTTTCTCTTTAATAAGTATAATTATTTATTATATATAATATATTAGAAACTGAGGCTCTAATGCAATTCTTTTTCTTCTTCTGTTTTTGTCGTTCGTCGTCAAGGCGATGATTTTGTTTTTGTTTTGTTTTTTTCATATTTCTTTTTTTCATTTTTTTTTCTTTTTTTTTTTGCTAAAATTTTTGCACTTTAGCCAATGATGCTTGACGTTCCTGTGGTCCGTAGATGAATTTCATGCGACATTTACAATAAAAAGAATGCATTTGATTAGCAAATTATAGAACTTGCAAAGTGCAAAATGTTTTACCATTCAGATATTATCGTTTTTCTTTCAAAGTTAATTTAGTCAACCTTCTATAATATCATGTAATTTTCAAATCACACATACATATATATATATATACGTCAATATGTATATACTTTGTAAATATTTTTTTTATTTTCTTCTTGTTAAAAAAATTGTTAGTTCAGATTACGCGAAGGTTAATGTATGCTAAGTAACAGTTATATATATATATATATAACTTATATACTTATATATATAGTTTTACCTTATACTTATATATTTTTTACTTTCAAACAACAAACAAAGTTGAGTTATAAAGAGTTTTAATATTATTTTATTTTGTTTATTTCAAATACTCGACCGCATATATCATCAAGTTAAAGCTCGAGCTAAATGTTTAATGCATCGCGAACGAAGAATCATTAACTCTTCAAAATGATTCATAAAGGTTTCATATTTAAATGCGAGTATTTTTTATTGCCAATACTTCTTGGATATTCACTACACATTTTTCTAAAGACACGTCGTTGCATAAATCTATCGATCGATCGTTTCGTTTCAAGGATAACGTAGTACAAACAAATTTGCTCAAAAAACAAACCGAATGATACGCTTGTTTGTTATCGAAGTAAACTATTCATCATAAATTTATTCTCCTCGTTGTTCAACTCTAATCAATAATTTTCTTATATTATTTAAGTAGGATTTATTATTATGAAAAATAAGAAGTAGAAGTATGTACGTGCAGATACACAGAGAATCTTTTTCTTTCTTTTCTATTTTTTTTTCTTTTTAATTTCTATTTTTTTTTAATGATTATTCACTTGAATAAGTATTGCATATTTATTATGTCAGTAGAGTATAATGTATTTTTTTTTTTTTATTTTTTATTTCTTAGTATCAGAGATACAAGATTATATCTTCGTTTTTAACATAATTTTTCTTTGAGAATATAATTATTTGCATTGTAATTACGTTAATATTGCATAATTAGATGTAGTAATATTACACGTGTTGCTCGGCATATCACGATAGAATAATTATCAAAGCTACCTCTGTCTTTTATAGCCGAGAAATGACGAATAATGTCATGCGTGTTATATACTTGCGTATTTACCTACCTACACACACACACACACACATACACACACACACACACACACACACACACATATATATATATATATATATATATAAACATGTGCTTTCGGTGATTAAAGAAATGTTGTATCATCGTATTAATCCTTTCTCCTTGTGTATTACATCCTGGTGAAAATATATTATTATTCATGCTTAATTATGTTATAATAGATCATTCTTTATTATTATTTTTATCAAAAATATTATCGCAAGCATCGATATTATAGTTATTAGATATTTTCCTTTTGTTATCAAGATCAAACATATGAAATGATGAATTATTTATTAATATAACGTTAAAGTAATCCGAGTTATTTCAAGAGTTTAATGGTCTCGCAATAGAAATGAATAGAAATGAATTAATGAACTGAAACGTCAATGGATACAACAAGATTGGCGTAAAATTCGTAGAACAAAAATATTGCAAACTATTTGGACCAGTAATGATTTATCTCTTAGACAAAGTTTATTTTAATTATTATTCAAATAATAATCTTTTCGATGATTATTTAATATTAGAAAAGAATTCTTTTTTTCTTTTTCTTTTTTTTTCTTTTTTTTAATTTCTGTTTATAAAATCACTTCAAAATCTTTGTCGATTGTTCCCTAAAGTCAAGAAAATAAATCGTATAATATTGATAAATATATAGATCGTAAAATTTTATTGTAGTCAACATCATTTCATCATTCGATAAATATTCCTTATAATTTTCTTTTTAAATTGATAAATTTCTGTTAGGACAACAAGTGATCTTAATTATAATAGGAGATCAAAATAAAAAAGAAAAAAATAGACATGTTGTTGGTAGCGACCCATGATAGTAATAGTTTCCGTATCATTTCTATGTATTTTTTACACACACACACACACACATATATATATATATATATATATATATATACATATATATATATATATACAAAAGCAAAATAATTGTCCGGAGGAAAGAAATACACGTGGATAATGCTCGAAGGAACGTCAGAAAACATTTTGAGTAAAGAAAAACAAACAGGAAGAGAAAAAAATATATATATATCGTGTTTTACACGGTAAATAATATTTCTATTTAAAATTGCTAATGATTTCACTCATCATAATTATTCGAAAGTCATTTCTCATTTTTGTATTAAAAACGTTCCTTTATCGTTTCGTTAAATTTTTCGTACCTATGCAAATAGCTAAAACGTAACTTTGGTCATAAACCTAATTCATACGAATACATATTTACATATGTATATAATACATTTTTATTCGTAATCGTAAAATGAAGAAAATTGCTTGACCATAGTTATTCCGTCAATTGATTATTGTCAATAATTTTAGAGAAATGAAATGACCTTTATGAAAATAACATAATCGTATATTTCAAAGTAATCTATATTATTTGATATTTTTTTTTTTTTATAATGTAACAAAACATTCTCGAAAAATCTAATACAAACAGTTCTATTATTCCTGACAAATATTGAAATTATATTATATTTTAAAAAATACATATATATATAATACAAATTTTCTTTTAATATTTGAGATATATCTTATCCTCGTATATTTATTAATAAATGATAAATCAATATTTTCGAGTGATCTCGCAAATCGTCGTATGACGTAAATTCGTTGTATGACGTTAAAAAAAAAAAAAAATATTAACGAAGAAAATTTATTTGTTCAAACGAGAGCTTCTTTGTTCCGTTTTTTTTCACGGACGTCATTGCATATACAAGACGAGAAGAAAAAAGAAACGAGCATGCATACGGATCTTGAGTGAAAATATTTGAGAAGATGACGGATCTAAAAATAAGATAAAAATCATAATGCAATTTAACTAATTGTTAAATTAATATTATTTGGAAAATGATTAACGTGAAATAGGCAGATTTTCTTTAAATATCTTGAAAGACATTATATTATTTTAAATTCAGTGTTACACAAAATCCTTTCGTCGTGTTCGTATTAAACATGTCCTACTAACATGATTGTCAGAGCTTGTTGTTTCGCGAAGTTAAGAAAATTGTTTTCTTGAAATATCATTTAAAAATGTCAATTATAGAGCATAATGCATGAGACACGAAAAATTGCATAAATCATAAGCCCGTAATAACATCAGTTGGATTGCTCTCGTTCCATTTAATTGTTAAAAAAAAAAATAAAATAAAAAAAATAAAAATAAAAAAAAAACTAATAAGACGAAAGGATGGTACCCATCTTCGATGTATATATATATATTTATAAAAACTTTTTCTTTGCCATTTCTCGGTGTAATCGAATGCGAATACGTATTTTTACATCCTGTATATATTTGCAAAAGAAAAACAAAATCCCACGCTACGTTCTTACCCAATTCATTCCGCATAGATAGTTGTACTAACTCCCACCATTGTTTCGAACATGTGTTGTTATATAAAATAATCGCGCGTTAT
This sequence comes from Vespa crabro, assembly GCF_910589235.1. Lineage (NCBI taxonomy): Eukaryota > Metazoa > Arthropoda > Insecta > Hymenoptera > Vespidae > Vespa > Vespa crabro. Next base: position 3,430,436 of record NC_060964.1, read on the forward strand.
TTATGTTCTTATTTCGTGTTGTTAATATTTTATAGCGATGGACTTGTAATAAATACGATATAGTTTTTTGTCTCTTATATGATAAAGCAGAACAAAAGAATTGTCAAATTTATATTCGTGATTTTAATTCTGCAGTGTCAATATATTTTTTTTTATTTTTATTTATTTTTTTTTTCTTTTTTTTTTACTTTTTTTATTTTTCTAACTCTCTTCTTTTTTTTTTCGCAATTTTATCACCAATCCGTATAATTATTTATAATTCAATCGTTCGGTTTTGTTTTATATTCATATATTTTTATAAATTATTAAAATATTTTTTAAGAGGTTTACATCAATATCATTATGAAATTTATCGTATTTTCTAAATTGTATTATCGATTGTTACATCAATTTCATTGTGTAAGATATCATTATTATTTTATTTGTAATAAAAATATTTATTTATATTTATATTAATAAATTAATAAATAATATATTTTATAATTAAATAACTATATAATTAATTATTACAAATAATTTCATTTATTTTATACTATATTTAAAATAAATTATTAATTTTTAATATTTCTTTTTCTTTTCTTTTTTTTAATTTTAAAAATACTTCATATTTTTATTTTTCACTATCTCAAAAAGACCCATTAAATAATAGTAAAATATAAGATTATAAAATAATTATTAATCAGTTGTAATTAATAAGATAATTATCCAGTCGCATAAAATAATTAATTATTATAAGAATATTTATAAAATATTTAATTATTATGATAATTATTTTTAATTTATTTATTTATATTTGTAATAAAAAAATTATTTTCATTATTGACGAAATCAGTCGATACGAATACATTATTTGATAATTGATATTATATGTCGAATATAATTTTTAATAATTGCATTTGCAAATTTATTATCTTTAGATCTACAACAAATGATTTTTCATCGACTTATGACAAATGAATATTTCCACTCGTGTAAAAAAAAAAAAAGAAATTAGTCAAATAGAAAACTCATCTAACATAAAATATTTGAAAGGCTATGCAATTTTATCAACATTCACCTTTTATGTGTCGTACGTTTAGTAGGTCGTATTTGTCGAATGAGTTTGCATTTTCAATACTTTTGATAAACGTTAACGATGATTCTACAAAAATATTTAAAAGTACTATTAAAGGTCAAAAATATAAACTGTACAAATGTAAAAGTATACATAAAAACAACTACTAACGATGGAAAAATAATGAACTAATCTAATACTAATATAACGTTCTTACAAGACACGCCATTATTCGATTTAAATTCCAGAATGATGTTTCCGGGTTGATGTTACAAGTGTAACCAGATATTCCACAGTACCTTTTATTACCTAATAAACCAAACCGTATAAATCGTCCTAGAAGAACAATTTTATACTCTTGGCAATAAATTACGCTTCGGTTGTTATATACATTCGCGTTGTTAATTTAAAGGAAGGTAAAAATTTTTAGTGGGTCGCTTTGTAAAAAAGTAAAAAAAAAAAAAAAAAAAAGAAAAGGAAGGAAGGAAGAAAGAAAGAAAGAAAGAAAGGAAAAGAAAGGTAGAAGCAAAAAGAATTTCAAGTACCAATAAATCTTATCCTCCTTTCTTTGGTTGGCTTTAAAATTTTTCAAATTATTGAGAACTGACATAAAAAAAAAAAAAAAAAAAAAAAAAAAAAAAAAAAAAAAAAAAAAAAAAAAAAACAAAACAAAACAAAACGAAATATGAAGCAATTGCTCGTCCTCCTTTTTGTCGAATTCTAACGGTACGTGTTAACTCGATTAAAACGGAACAAATTTCACGCGTTATTCGAATTTCGATCGATCCTCTTTGTCAAATTATCAATTACAACATTGTTCATCTTTTAACACGTATAGGAGTATAAGATTAGAACGTTTTGTAATCAGTAATACGCGTTAGAATTAAACAACTACGACGTTAAATGAGTTGAATGCAATTAACATAATCAATTTCGAACGTAACGACCGAACGTGATATGAAAGATCATATAAATTTTACATAAAGTCCTCTTTCATAGGAACTAAGCATATTCATTGAATGTAAGTATAAATTCTTCTTCTTAGAAAATGCCTCGATCTTAATCCTTAAGTGGTTGAATTACGTATAAATTCAACCATAGACAACGGAATAAATTAAATGTAAAAATCAAAAATAATATATTTAAGGTCGCATTTATGAGCTATTGTCGTCGGACAATTAAGTTCACAAGAATATATTTATGAAAACGCTTTTTTTACGTACTTTGTCATCGGCAAACAGGAAAGACATGTGATCAATAACGACACCGCCAAATGGGAATCCATTCAATCGCAAATGTACATAATTTATAATTAAAAACAATTAATTTTCTGGATATCACCGATATGAATATATTCTATATATAATATCCTATATATAAGAGCGGTCGGTGACAACTGTTTCTTTTTTTTTTTATTTTTTTTTTTATTTTATTTTTTTTATTTTATTTTTTTTTTATTGCTCATATCTAAAAGCCATTAATAAAAGAACCGACATTAACATATTAGTCAATGTTATTCGTCGAATTTAATCGCCTCGTTTCTTCGATCGTTCGTCGACCAAGGAACGATCATGATGTTGTCGTACTGCCTCTCTTACATTTCATTAGGACCAAGATTTTCGGCTTCGATTGTCCTCCTTACCTACATTCGGCTAAGAGGAAGGTCGAAAGAAAGATTGGAAGGAGAAAGGAGATGAGATGATTTCGGAGAGAGTAAAAACGAAGAGAAAGAGAGAGAGAGAGAGAGAGAGAGAGAGAGAGAGAGAGAGAGAGAGAGAGAGAGAGAAAGAGAAAAGGAAGAACAAAAAATGGGGAGATGCGTAAAAGGTGACTTTGGAAAAAGAAAATCGGTCAATGGAATAACGGGATCATTAGCGCCCTATAGAGGAGAGAGAGAGAGAGAGGGAGGGGGTAGAGGGAGAGAGAAAGATAAAAGACGAAAAAGAAATAAAATGGTATGGTAAAAATGCAACATCTTTTTCTTCCTTGAAACTTTTTCTCCACTTTTCTACCAAACTTTCTTTACCTTCACCATTTCTCTCAATCATCGTTAGTATTAAAGAAATATTTTAGTTTGTTAGTCGTTGGTGGGCCCAATGTCACTGATTGTATACGTTTAACGGGACCAGCACGTCCCACGAACGGTGGAGGAGGAGAAGAGGAGACGGTGGAGGAGAAGCGTAATTTCTCCAAGAGGAGCGCGTGTTAACCGGGGTTCCACTCGGTCAGTCGGTGACAAAGCGGCTTCGCGCGAGGATTTGCTCCGTTTTTTTTATATATATAAACATATATATGTGTGTGTGTTTATATATATATATATATATATATATAATATATATATATAATATATATATATATATGTATGTATATATGTATATATACGAATTAATATTCTTTCCGCAACAGTCTGTGCATACGTGTGTGTGTTGAAAAGTTTTGCCTTCTTTTGTCTGAACATAGAAAAAGAAAACAAGCGTTTCTAATTTGCATAAATTATTATTTTGTTTGTTTTTTTTCTCTTCTTTTTTTCTCTCTTTCTCTCTTCTCTCTCTTTTTTCTTTTCTTTTTTTTTTCCTTTTTTTTTCCTTTTTTTTTCTTTTCTTTTCTTTTTCTTTTTTTGTGTGAATTCTTACGTTATATCCATAACGGAAAGAATTTTTCCTTTAATTTTTTATAGTTACTTATAAGATAAACTATAGCCAATCATCATTGAAATTTCACATGGAAAGGTTCACATGACTTTTATATTAATTCAGTACATTAGTTCAATGCAATATTAATAAAAGATAGAAATATTTTGCATAACTTAACCGTAATGTCTAATGTTACGCTCTGTCTGTGGTATATAAAAAGAAAATGAAAAAGAAAAAAAAAAAAATAAAATAAAATGTAAAATTCGATCAGTGATGTATTATTAAATAAGTACATATAAACGTTACGCGCCTTAAGTTTACGTTCAAAGAAAAAGAAAATAGGCAAAGTCAATTGAAATAAAATGAAATGAAATGAATAAATAAATACGAACTCAACGACGGGAAAAAAAGTCCTTATTTCGTTTATCAAAAAGTAATAATATTGTTTTGAATCCTTTATTCACTCGTAACTCTACTTCGTTACCTCACGTTAAACTGATGAAAAGCGTTTATTGTGTATTAAAGGCGGCGGGGGGAGGGGGGAAGAAAAGAAAAGAAAAATAATACATAAACGACATCTTTCGTTCGGTATAATTTTTTCTTGTTTTTTTTTTTCTTTTTTTTTTCAACAAGGAAATAATGATTTTTGATTGAGATAAATAGATGTGATTGTGACTTTATAATAGGAGGGAGAAAAAACAGGAAGTTTGTAAAAATATAAAGGAGGAAAAGAAGTTTTGTAGGAGAAAAAGAAGTTTTGCAGGAGAATAAGAAAATTAAAAAAAAAAAAAAAAAAGAAGAAAGAACGTTTAAGAAGGTCTCGTTGGGAGACGAAACGGTCATTGCAAATTGAAAGAAGACAGAGTGAACATCTCTACGCGAAAGAAATATACTTGTGAACGCGCGCGTGCATAAGAGCGAGCGAGAGAGAGAAAGAGAGAGAGAGAGAGAGAGAGAGAGAGAGAGAGAGAGAGAGAGACAAAGACAAAGATAAAGATAAAGATAAAGAGAAGGGGAGAGAAGGCATATATTAAATATTTATTATTCGCATGAAAAGAGAAGAGAACAACCATTTTTACGTTTCCTATGCTTAACTCTGTATCGTCGTCGAAAAGAGTTTGAATACCAATTATGTACATGGACACAACTAGCACGTGACATCCTAGACGATATTTAATTTAAGTCGTAGACTTTGTTAGTCGATTTTGAAAACTCGTTAAAATCGCACATAATATTTAAAAAATAAAATTCTCTAGTTCTCTTCGTATATTCAAATATCGTTTCTCAATTACATATCTTCAAAACGGGTAACGTATTTTCAAATGTAAGTTTTGACAACTAAAGAAACTTTTGTTATTACTATCGATCTCTCTAATCTTTAATATTCCTAAAAAAAAAAAAAAATAAAATATTCCTAGATTTATTTTAAAGTTACATCATTTTCTATTGACAAAGCTTTTCAAATTGATTGTTAACTTAAAAAAAAAATTAAAAAAAAAAAAATATAGGCACTAATTAATTTAAATATTTACAAATCTCGAATTCAAAAGATCTAATTAAAAATTTAATTAATTGAAATTATTATTATTGTTATTATTATTATACAATTTTTTAGTTGTTAATGAAATGTTAATCGATTTTAATATATATATATATAATAATTCTTGTAAATTATTAAGTTATCCATTCATAAAACTAAACTCGAAAGATTCATTCTGAGATTGACTCGATCTTTACGTTATATTTTCTGTAGCATTATAAACAGAACTTCATAAATTTTCTCGCTAAACACGAATTCGTTTTCAGAATTATTTAAATGAATATTTTGTAATTCATTTACAAGTACTATTAAAAATTGTTGATTTTCAATTTTATTTTCTTCTTTTTCTTCTTCTTTTATTTTATTTCTTTTTTTTTATTTTTTTTTATTTTTTTTGGTAGACGACATTCCTGAAATATATTCGAATTTCGAATTGATATTTTATTGATGTATGTAATTGATCGATAAAAAAAAAGAAGAGAAGAGAAAAACTAAAATTAAGAAAAAAAGAATTTAACAAAATATTTTCGTTCTTTTTCAATAGCGATTGTTGGAGCGCCGGGATAAACATGAGGTAGAAGTATTAGTCAGCACTACGACCCATGGGGCTACACCATTAGTTATGGCCTGTAGAAATGGGCACTACGATGTGGCAGAATATCTCATAGTAAAATGTGGGGCAGACATAGAACAACCCGGCTCAGGTAACAAAAAAGAAGGAAAAAAAAAATAATAATCATAGAGAATTTTGCAAAAAATAAATTATCATTTTTCGCACGTCGCTTATGCGTCATATTTGTTTTGTGATCTCGGAACGAATACCACGTATTGATACAACTCATAAAAAATTCTTCTAAATGACATGAACAATCATTTATACTAATTGGATTTATACGATGAAAGATTGAGGAACATAAAAAAAAAAAAAAAAAAAAAAAAAAAACATTTATTCTAGTCTCGAATCAAGAAACGTTCGATTATTGTTAACGGCACATTGATAACTGTCATAATTCTTGTTATTGCATTATCTATATTAATGTTTTAATTAGTCCACATAAGAGAAAAAGATAATACAGTTGGTTGGATTGGATCAAAAAAAAAAAATGAAAGCAAAAAAATAAAAAGAGAAAGAAACGGTTAGTTTAATAATAAATTGCTAATAATGGACGTGTATCAGACAAGTGTATTATCTTATTATTTAAAATGTAAATGGGTTAGATAAGGATGTATAATATTTTTACTTCAGTTGTTTTTGATGGCGAAACCATAGAAGGTGCGCCACCATTGTGGTGTGCAGCAGCAGCCGGTCACATCGAACTAGTGAAATTG